>NW_027617835.1:40000-95135 GCF_964187855.1 Myxine glutinosa
GAGGAGTTAGACAACGGGATAAAAGAAGTAAAGAATGGGTTAACGGGGGTAGAAAACAGAATGGCCGCTCAAGAGAATCAGATAGAGGGAGTGAAACATGGGTTAACGGGGGTAGAAAACAGAATGGCCGCTCAAGAGAATCAAATGGAAGGGATGCAAAAAGGGTTAGAGGGGTTAGAAAACAGTATGGAAGGCAAATTGAGGGACATGAGGGACCAAGCGGAAAGGGAAGTTAAACAAATGGAGCAGCAGATAGAGGGGGTCAGAATGGGGGTAGAAACCAAACTGGATGCTCACAGGGAGGAAATGGAGCAGATGAGGGTGGCATCTGGGCAGGAGATGCAAGTGATGGGAGAAGAGATCAGAAGAGGAGTGAGTGAGGAGGTCGGAGGAGTGCGCGAGGAGGTGAGGCACTGTAAGGAGCACATGGAGAAGGAGGTGAGAAAGGGGACTGTAAAGTTACAAGGGGGCATAGAGGACCTGACGCAGGAGGTGGAGCAGCTGACGGTGGGACAGACGGAGTTAGTGGAGCAGGTTCAAAGGAACACTGCGGTATTAGGAGGGTTGAAAGCGACACAAAACGACATAAAAAACGACTTGATAGCGACAAAGAGGGAATGTCAGATGGTACGTGAGGGACTGACAACGAGGTTGGACGAGGTGATAGAGGTAATGGAGACGAAGGACCGGCAGGTGAGGACGCACCTGGAAACGGTCAAGGTAGCCTTAGAGGATGAGCTTGAGGAGACGTACCGGGGAATAAAAGAGGTGAAGCACAAATTAGAAGAAGTGGAAGAAGGGATGAGCGAAATTAAGAAGCGACGGAGAGGGGATAAGAAAGAGATAAAAGAGGAGATAAAAGAATTGGTCCAAAGTCTGTGTTTGGATCGTGATGATGTGCTCATTAACCGGATGAGGGATTCGCAGGTGATGGAGGAGAAGCGAAGAGGAAGAGGACCCGGTGTAAGTGGTGACCAATATGGTCGTGCGTATGATGCGCCAGGGGATTTAAGAAGCTTGGGGGTCGAGATGGACCCGGGTGTTCGTGAAAGGCCGTTGGTGAGGTGTGCGACAGGTCTGGTGTGCGAAAAAGGAGGTGTGCAAGAAAGTCCGACTCTGGGGTGTGTGAGGAAAAAGTGCGTGCCAAGGAGTGAGTGTGCTGGCGAGAGTGAGTCGGTCGTAGCGCGTGTGCGAGGGAGCACATGGAAGCGTGGTGTGGTGAGTGTTACAGAGGGTGTGACGGGAGAGTGTGCGCAGGAGTGTGCGCGAGAAAGGTGTGTGACGGACAGGTGCATGAGGAAAGAGTGCGCTGTCAGAAGTAAGGAAGAGTGTCCACCTGTGATGAGTGTTACAGAGGGTGTGACGGGAGAGTGTGCGCAGGAGTGTGCGCGAGAAAGGTGTGTGACGGACAGGTGCATGAGGAAAGAGTGCGCTGTCAGAAGTAAGGAAGAGTGGCCACCTGTGGTGAGTGTTACAGAGGGTGTAACGGGAGAGTGTGCGCGAGGAAGGTGTGTGACGGACAGGTGCATGAGGAAAGAGTGCGCTGTCAGAAGTAAGGAAGAGTGTCCACCTGTGGTGAGTGTTACAGAGGGTGTAACGGGAGAGTGTGCGCGAGAAAGGTGTGTGACGGACAGGTGCATGGGGAAAGACTGCGCTGTCAAGAGTAAGGGTGAGTGCGCTGTCAAGAATGGAGGTGAAAGTAGTGAGAGTGACAAGGAGCGTGAGTTAGTTGTGACAGGTGAGCGAGGATGTACACCTGGGATGGAAGGATGCACACCTGGAATGGTAGAGCGTGAGTGGGAATGCACGCTGGAGTTGGTGGTGAGGCACGTGGATGGGTGTGCGAATGAGGGCACACCTGTGATTGTCACAGAGGAGGTGACAGAGGAGGGGGCGCGAAGAGGTGTGTTGGTGTGGTGTGCTACCAACGGATGTGTGCCAAAGTGTTCGGTGGTCAGGTGTGTGACCAAGGCTGTGAGTGGAATGGGTGTGCCTGGGTGTGTAAGGAACGGTACAAGGAGCATGGAAACGGCTGGAGGTGTGAGCAAGGAACGGGCTGCGGGGTGTAAGCAAGCAGGTGAAGCATCGACGGTGACCGGGTTAAAGGTTAGGTCGACTTTTAGCCGAAGCGGGCCCTCGGTGCGTGCCGGGTTTCGCGTGCCGCGAGAACCAGCGGGGATCCGAGCCACGGCGGGTTCGAAAGGACCGCCGTGCGCGATCCGTGCTGGGCCTCGCTTTGAACGTCCGTGCTCCACTAGGCGGAGCGGGCGGCCCGATAGAAAGAGTCGTCATGGCGACCACTTTTTGTTGAGGAATTCCGGCAGGTCGAGATCGGGACATTGGATGGTTCCGTGCCGAGAAGGTGCGTGGGATCTCGGGCCGGGTAAACCTCCTTCCCTGCACCGAGTGCCGGACGTGTCCAGCCGCTGGCACAAAACAACCAGCATCCATTGCTTGGCTTTACGAAGCCGGGCTTTGGACAGGGATTGGCGCACCGAGAGGTATTAGTGAGTCGACTGGGTGATGAGGTTAGTGTTTTGGACCCAAAATTAGAGAAAAACAAAATTTGATGATTGGCAAGGGATTGGCAGTAGTGATTGGCAGATGATGGGTAGTGATTGGCAAATTTTTAATTTGTTGAAATTTGATGTGCGAAATTGGTAGTGAGAGACCCCCGATGTGGTGGGATGGCATCCCTGCCACCCTTCCCATGTGGGGGCAAAGGAGCAATAGATTATGGGGTGTAGGGCAGTGAAAACTAGCCCGGGTGGGTTAGGATATTGTGTGTAGGGATCTAGCGGAGATGACATTAGGTAACGTTAAGTTTAGTTAGTGACTGATACCTGTCGTGGGGACGCAGGTAGATTAGTGTGGATGATAATGACGAGGGAGCGCAATAGTTTAAAGGGACGACTGGGAAGCGCAAGTTTCAGAAGGGAGTAGTTAGCTGAGATGATGCCGTGTTTGTGAGAATTGAACAGGTGTGATTGCACAGGTGTGCAACTGGACAGGTGTGTGGAGCAGTGTATGAGTAGTGAGTGTGTGGATCAGCGCGAATGCGCTTGGGGAGAGAAGGGTGCAGGTGGCACCAGGTGTGAGAGCACAGGTGTGCAGGTACAGGTGTGTGGAGAGAGTTGGAGTGAGTGGTACGGAGTGGTGTGCATGGTGCGAAGGTGTGGATGGGGGAAGAGTGGACCCCTTTCACGAGTACCCGGGGCGGGTAGTGTAAGTGTTAGGTAGAGGGTGCAGGTAAATTGTGGTTGGATATTGGCATTTGTGGTGCGGTTGCAGAATGGTATTGTGGATGGGTGCATTAGTGTTGTGGAAATGGCTGGGCGTGTAGCCTGTTAGTGTGTGTAGTTGGTTGGGCACTCCACCACTGTGAGGATGTCGGCCAGGTGAGGCCGCAGGTGGGCTCTGGGAGCCGGTAGAGTTGTGGATGGGGCCCGAGGATCCGGAGGATGGACCCGGGTAGCCCAGTGCCAGAGAGGGCACCGAGTGGGGAGAGAGCCAGAGGGCCTTCCCCAGGTAGTTAGGTTAGGGTGAGGAGCAGGTAAGCTCGGAGGCAACTGCAGTGGTGGAGGTGTGCAGGTGGGTAGACCCACTGGGAGAGGTACACGCCACAGCCCAGAAATTGTGCGAGGGCACCGGGAGATGAATCGGGGGAGTGAGACCCCAAATTGAAAAGCACCACAGTTTGGCCAATGGGAATTGGTTTTTAGAACCCATAGTGTAAGAGGGCCAATGGTTTGGCCGGAGAAAGACCCCGGGTAGTGTAAAGTTGTTAAAGTCATTTAGGCGATAGTTAGGATTGATGAACCTGTCGCACCATACGCAGCCACTTACCTGTGGTGATGATGATGACTCCACACCTGTGTTTTCTTTGTTTTGTTGCAGGAGATGAATCGCTGTGTGGATTTGTGAGACGCATCACGACGTGGATGAGACATTGGGGTGATTCCATCTCTCCCTCCCTAGGAGGGACTGATGATGAATTGGTAATGGCAAATTTTGATGTGCAGTTGGAGATGGCAAATTTTGATGAGAGTTGAAAATGGCAAATTTGATTGGTTAGGAGGGAGAGAAGACGAATTTGGTTTATGGGAGGAACGGGGAAGACAGTAGGGATGTTTGTTGATTTGTAAAGTAGATGTTTATGGGTAGTGTTGTGTTGTGTGGATACAGTAAGGGGTAAGGGAGGGGCCATGTAGGTTACCTGGTGGGGGGGGGGGGGGGCGTACGATAGGAACGTACCTGTCTCACCTGGTTCCCATGTGCCCCCAGTGTGCATCACCTTACATTGCGTGCACTTTTGCGCCCTTACCACCTTACTCACTTGTTTCTTCTTTTGTCTCCCACCTCCGAGGATCTGGCTTTGGGGTAGAGAGAGAGGAGAGAGAGGTGCTGGCTGCGCAGTTGTGGGCCTGCACTTTCGCTGTTTGCTGCCGGGATCGATACACCATATGGACCGCAATGTTTGTGGCCACCCACAATGGACCGCAGTTCGGTTGCGGCCAAGCACCACCCGGGGATGGACCTATGGGTCAACGTGGCACCTATGCCATAAAGGTGAACCACTGTTAATTAACACCACTGAAGGCCACACGAAGAGCAAGAGACACCTGCAGGGTTAGGGGTTGTCGAATTTATTTTTATTCCAATGAACAATGGTGACTGCACCGATTGGTGGTGGGGTGGTGCTTTTGATGCTCGGGAAGGGTGCTCTGCACGTTATTAAAGGCCGTCGGCCACAGAGCACTCGTGGGTTGGTGTATCGATGTTGGCAAGCGCGCTCTCTCTATGCATAACATCTGCATGTGTTCCTCCAAAAACAGGTCCTGGATCGTAGTGTAAATAGCAGTGTAGTCTTGTAAATAATGCTCCCTACCGGCTGTATGTGTAGTTTGAGAATTCTTTCCGGATTCGGTTATCCTGTGGGTGTGTTTCTGTGAGGAGAAGGGTGCAACGTCGCAGGGGGACATATTTACTCATTCGTGAATATCTGTAAAACTGTCGCACTCAGGGTAGAGTTAATAGTAGAGGGAACTACATTGCGTGCCACACTAAAGTAGGTAAAAATTTATCGGGTCGGGACGCCCCGAGGGTAGAGAAGGGTGCAATGTTGCGAATATGGAATTTGGCCTCCATATCCGCTTGTAAATATTCCCCTATTTTCTCCAATACTCCCCAACTTTCCCCAATCCCCCATTCCCTAGTCCCATTGCATGTAAATAACAATCAGTAGAGCCGACCTTCCCCTTATTCCCCCATTAAATGTCGTGCCCAGGTCCACCGCACCACACGTAGACAACTTTCGGACATCTTCCTAGCTATTCTTATTCTATGTCAGTTAAGGCCTCGTCTCCATTAATTATGACTCTTCGTTGCACCAGAATGTGATTATATGGCATCAGTAGTGAGTTTAGGACCTTTCCCATACCTCCTCCCATCTTCTTCCCCAAACAACAACAATAACAACAACTACAACAACAATTACAACTACCACTACGACTACAACAACAGAGGGGCGGGGAGTGTGCGTCCTCACACCGGCTCGGTTACCCGCCATGACCATGCGCTCCACGGCGTTACCCCGAAGGGGCTGGCTGTCAGCTCCTCGTCAGGGGCGGAGCCAGTAACCCCCCCACGCACCCAATGAGAAGCAACGTGCCGATTCCATCTGGGGCGGAGCTAACGAGCCGAGGGCGTGTCACTCCCCGCCGGATATACGCGGCCCCGCGCCGGATGTGATGTCAGATGCGCCTCAGCTTGGAGAGAGAAGCCACCGCCACCCCCAGCGCGACGATACCTCCCCGCATCTTTGGACCGGACCGGACCGTACTGTACCCTGCCCCGAGCCCAGGAGGACCTGGAGCCATCGATACCCGCTTTCCTGCGATCAACCCCCGTGTGAGTCAGCCGTTGTCCCGTTTGTCTGTCGTCTGTCCGGGGTCAATATAAGAGTGTGTCTAAGTGCCTGTCTTTCTGTGATTGTACCTCTCGTCCTTGTAATCTAACCTTTCCGTACGAATATAATCTCCTCCGGAGGTCTTGAGAATTGAAACATTGGTGTCGTATTGTGTTATTGTAATCCTCCTCCGGAGGTCTTGAGAATTGAAACATTGGTGTCGTATTGTGTTATTGTAATCCAGCCGGGTGTCTTCTTTTTCTTATTGAGCCAGCATCGCGCGACTAGTCAACGTTCGGGTATAATATCGAGTACAATCTTGTGCAGACGTGGTCATACCAAAACCGCTCGGTAAACTAACATCTAAGCCACGTCTGTAACAATATATATATATATATATATATATATATATATATATATATATATATATATATATATATATATATATATATATATACAGTATATCGATGATTGTACACCGCTCCTTTTGTTATGGATTTGTCACTTCAGTCTTTGTGGTTTTCAGCTACTTGAAGCATTTTTAGTTTCAGGTGCTATTCTTGTTACGGTTTTGGTGTGAAACAGAGATAACTGTCTTCAAAGGTAAAAATAGTGTTTCAGAAGAGAAACGAAATGGGTGAAGAAGAAACCGGAAAAAGAAGAAGAAGAGGCAGGCACTGGAAATTGAGAGGGATCAGTCTGATGGACACTAAATTTTCACCATAGGAGTGAATCATCCTGTAGACTTTTCACTGCCGATTATGATGTCAAAGGTCATGCGGTACAGGCGCCATCTTGGAAAAACTGAACAACGTTGCACCTGTCTCCGAAACCCCTCCATGGAAAAAATTGAAACATGGCTCATTGACAGGTACTCCCCATGGGAAATAAGCTTCGTTAATGATGTCATCAGTACCTTCATTATGACGTCATAATTCGACAAGTACAATGCTTGATACGATTACTATGAATTTTATTTCTTTCTGCAACTGTTGCTCCGATGGACATGGAATTGTCACCATAGGAGTGCCTCCTCCTGTAGATTTTTAAACTGATCATCATGATATCACGTGGTACAGGCTCCATCTTGGTAAAATTGTAAAACGTTTCACCTCTTTATCTCCAAAACTGCTACATAGAAAAAAATTGAGACATAGCTCATTGTAAAGAACTATGCATGGGGAATAAGTGGTGCTAACGATGATGTCATTGGTGCCTTAATTAAGACAACATAATTACTAATATCATTATTATTATTATTATTATAATTCGACAAGTACAACGCTTAGTCCGATCAGTTTGAAATGTATTGAGCATGATCTATGCAACAATTATATCCGAGAATGTAAATTTATGATGTCATTGGTCACATAGTTTGGCAGCCATGTTGGATCAAAGAAATTTTTTTTAATGCCTCTGTTGACGAAGTCGCCGGAGGCATGTTTTCTGTCTGTCTGTGTCCGTCCGTACGCCCGTCCTTCCTTCCATCATAGGTTTTCGTTACCGCGATAACTTGAGAACAGCTGAAGGGATCTTAGTCAAATTTGGTACAGGAGTGTATAATGAGGTAACGATGAACTGGTTAGATTTTGGGGTCAAAGGTCAAAGTCTGTAATATGTCTATAACTTGAGAACGGCTGAAGTGATCCAATTAAAACTTGGTACAGGTATGCATAATGATGTAAAGATGAACTGATTAGATTTTGGGGGCAAATTACACAGGTCGAAGTCTGTAATATGTCTATAACCGGAGAACGGCTGAAGTGGTCAAATTCAAACTTGGTACAGGTATGTATAATGATGTAAAGATTAACTGATTCAATTTTGGGGTCAAATGGTCAGAGGTCATGTCAGGTAAAATGTGATAACTTGAGAACAGCTGGATGGATTTAAAGCAAACTTGGTACAAGTATTATAATGATGTAATAATGTGGGCGGAGGCATATCGTTCGACGTCGTGTCGTTGTAATTCGAAGAGAGTCGTTCTAATTTATACAAGATGAAGGTTCGTGGAAGAGCAAGTACACTGAATGGATCAGGATGCCATGGAACAACAGAAACCAACAGCAGGGGCAAAATAGAGGGAGACTTGGACAAGCAAGGGATGTGGGGAAGAATGAGGGGTAGTGCAGGATGCATGAGGGTGGTTAACGGTGGTAAAAATGAAAGATGATGGTTATAGATTTGGATATTCTGAGATGGTGGTGAAGAGCCGTCTTGACGACCAAATTCCAGAACATATAATGGGCCGCCACAAACCCAGTGCAGATGCCATGACGACCTTTAAAGGTGTGTAGGCCGACCAAACCATGGACTTGTTCCATGGAGCAGCCGTCCAGCGGTCCATCTTTGTGACCATATTGGTGAGCCTGTCCGTGGTAGTAAACGCCTCCATGCGCTCGTCTTGCCCAGAATCACCACCATCTGCTCATCCCGCCCAGAAGCAGATGTGTTTTCTGGCTCTGCTGAGTGGACACACTCGTTGCGGGCTTTGTGGAATGATCTAGGATTGCCTCAGTCAGGTTTGCCTTCCAGGAAGAGAAGGCAACTTATTTCAAAGCAACTGCCTTACCCCAGGATTCAGTGTACCGTGAGTGGGAAGAAGGGTAGGATAACTGAAGACAAGATTGGATGGATCTGTACATAAGACAGTGCAAGTTTCTGTGGAAGAATTTCTTGGCCGTGTTAATATCAGGGGCGGTAGATATGGGAGAGCAGTCCTGAAGAGAGATTACTGCTTGCTGTCCCAATCTTCCTGAGGGAACTGCCAGACATGGCGGCGTTGAGGCAGCTCTCTGAGAATAACCAGACGGATGTTGACTTTCACAAACATGATCAGATGAACCAATTGGAGCAGAGGAAGAGCAGGATACATTTGCGGGAAAGCTGATCATTACCAAGTCCTGAATGGAGGATGTGCCATTGACAGAAATCTGGGTTGGAAAGTACACAGATTGCATCAGTCCCATGGAGCCACAGAAGTCCTTTGCTGAAGTGCTATGTCTGGTGAGGGAGGTACCAACACCCACCCAAGTTGCATCGTGACAATTGAAATCGCCACATGAGGATGAGAGAGTTGGGATGAGTGGATAGAAGTTGGTTCAGGTTGTCTCATAGAGAGAGATGGATTCTAGGATGATATGGAAGTATGATAGAGTCGTCACTCTTTGGAAGACGGTACAACCCCCTCTTCAGCATCTCTCCACTTCCTGTCCCCTCTTTCGGTATCTCGCTAACCAAGTATGAGGTGGGAGCGGAGGGAAAGTTACAGCCAGGTACTATGAGGTGTACAATAAGTACACAGACACTGATAAATTGAGTTATTGATGTAAAGTGCATCTCGACACTAGTGCGGGGTTCAGGGATATCAAACCGGAGGAGGCAATCACCAGGAGGAGATGTTAAGAAGTTAGTGACTTCCTGTGGGATGAAGGATTATGTTAAGCAGATGATGTCTGATTATCAGCAGCAGGCTGGATTGAGAGATGTCAGGTAAGAGAAAAAACTTCGGATGATTCAGGTCCATAAGTTAGTGAAAGGGGAGGAGGAGTTTGGAGGATGCAAGACTGGGGGAAGGGTGTGGGACTGGGGGTGGGGGGGGGGTGCGGGGATGGGGAGAAGTTGTGGGACTGGGAGCAGAAAGGGTGTGGGGGAAGGGGAGGGTGCGGGATGGGGGAGGTGGGGAGGCAGGTGGGTGCGGGACAAGGGAGGAATCTAGGATGGTGCATGATGGGAAGAGGCTGGAAGGGTGCAAGACAAGGGCGAAGCTGGGAGGGAAGCAGGACGGAGGGGGTGGGGAAGGTGGGAGTAGATGGGATGGTGGAGGAGTTGCTGGGGGGGGGGGGGGGGGTTCAGAGCAGTGGTTGGAGATCTGTGAGGAGCGCGACGAGCCAAAAGTTTTAAGTAAGTGGAGTGAGGGGGAAGATTGTGGGGGTCAGCGGGGACAGGAAGTGGAGAGATGCCGAAAGAGGGGACAGGAAGTGGAGAGATGCTGAAGAGGGGGAGACATGGAAGAATGCAGGATGCAAGTCAAACAGAGTTTTGAGTGCTGGCCTCAAGTCTTAAATCACAAATTATAAACGTAGCTCCTAACAGCCCTATCGAAGTGACATCACATGGCATTGTATAAATTTCATTGGAATTTTGGGTTTGAAACAGATAACATTCTGGTTAGTCTGGTGACCCATGTCATGTAACAAACACATTCAGTGATGCAGTAGACATTTAATGATGTAAAAAGAGACCCAAAAATAAAACATGAGAAATAGAGGCACATTACAGGTTGTTCTTCCCCGAACAAAGTTATGCTTTCAAATTGTAAAACAATAAAAAATAATTTAACTGAAAGTTCCTCTGATAATGTTATCATTTTTGTGCTATAATAACAATATTGTTTTTTACAATATGAATGGAGGATAGTCAGTGTGAAGTCAGGCTTCGAAAAATAGTTGATGAGGAACTACAGGTGGTAATTGACCTGTCACTTGGTGTGAAAAAACAGTTTTTAAGTGTTTTAATTGTTAATTTTCAAGAAAATTCTAGAATAGAGTCGTGTCGGCTGAAAGAGGATAGATTGATATTATTCATTCACTGGTCCATCATGGATGTGTAATTTCATTTCAGAGACTGGGCAATGGTAAAGTAAGCACGTTCAATCTCCTGCTCGGTCGGACAGCTGTGGGAGAACTCATTCTGAGCAATGGCGTGCCTCATGTAACGCTCAATGCCAGAGAACCGCTCCAAGATGTCCAAGCCACGGTATCTCCCCAAGACAACCTGGAAAACCACAAAACACGTCACACTCGTCACAGTCGCTCAACAATTCTTTTTCTGAGGATAAATGGATTCATATTGCCAAAACAAAGCAAGACCTCTAAGAATCTGACTATAATTCACCAAATGCTGCACAAATCTGGGGGATGAATATGCAGGACCTCATGGCGCAGCCATACAAATGGGGAATATGGGATTGAGCAATGAATTGAGGAATGATATGGCAGACCAAATTGGCAGACTAAAAAATGATTTGGGAAGCAAATTGGGGGGATTAGGAAGCAAATTGGGGGGATTAGGAAGCAGATTGGGGGGATTAGGAAGCAGATTGGGGGGATTAGGAAACTAAATTGAGGGGTTTGGAAACAGAATGAGTGACCGCATACAAAAATGTGGGGAGAACCGAGACCACATGGCAGGCGGGAGAGGCGCATCGGTACGCAGCGAGGTAACGCGACTCGAGGAGCGCGGGTTGAGCGAGGCAGAGCAGAGCGCAGTTAAAATGACCGGGATAGAGATCGCGACCTGGGGTATGGGGAAGCCGGCGACCGCCGAAGTAGAAAAAATTGTAAGCGCGCCAGCGGTCGTCGGGCTTCACAAGGAAAAATAATTAATTCAAATTGGAAAAGAAAGTGGAAATTGGGTTAGAAGAGACGCCGGACGTAGAAAAGCACTCGCGGCAGGGAGAAATGGAATGTGCCCAAGGTCCATGTTCGCATCATGATGCCGTGCTTATTAACAACAATGAAAGTTTGCAGGTGGTGGAGGAACAAAGAAGAGGAAGCGCCCAGGTGAGTCGGGTTGTGTTTGGTGCAAAAAGAATTTTCGCGCGCTTGGGATGCAGGCGTAACCCGGGAGCTCGTAAAAGGTCCGTGGTGCGCGTTATGAATGGCAATGGCGCGCGTGTGCGAATGGCGCCCAAGCGCAAGTGTGATACCGAGTGCGAGGGAGAATGCACGGCAGAGTGTGATAGTGGGAGTGATTGTGATACAGAGGGTGAGTTGGTTGTGGCGGGTGTGCGAGAACGCACACCTGAGTTGGTTGTGGCGCATGTGCGGGAGGGCACATCAGAGCGCGTGAGTGGGTATGTGCAAGAGTGCACACCCACGAGTGTTACGGAGGACGTAACTGAGGAGAGGTGTGGAATGGAGTCTGTGAGCGGAATGAGTGTGCCTGGGTGGTGTGCACGGAGAGAGAGGGCGGTGACGAAATGTACGGAGTGTATGGAGACACCTGGATGTGCGTGTAAAAGGGGTCGCGTATGCATGTGAGCATGCAAGTCAAGCATCGACGTTGACCGGGACAGCATTTAGGCCGACGTATAGCCGACGCGAGCGCTCGGTGCGCGGTGTTCGTTGTGTACTGGGGGAACCGGCGAGGGTCGTAATCACGGTGGTTTCAAAAGAACCGTCGTGCGCGATCCGCGCCGGGCCCCGCCCTGCACGGTCGGTTCCGCGCTTTGCCAGGCAAAGCGGGCGGCCCGATTTGAGGGGAGGTAGGAGGGGCCGGCGCGGCGCCCCCTTGTGGTGGTGGCGCTCCACCCGGGCAAGGCTAGGCCATCGCGCGTGGCAGCGCAAAGCCTTGCACCGGGATGGTGCCTTGAGCCTTGGCCCGACGAAACCTCCTCCCCTGAATCGAATGCCGGACGGACTCAACCTACAGTAGACCCAAACCACCCACATGCATTGCTCGGCTTTGCGAAGCCGAGCTGTAAAGAACGCATGGACATACCGAGGAGGCTCAGATATAGCGGACTGTGATGATGATGGTGTTATTGTTTGGAATTGATAGGGAATTGGCTTGAAATTACTAGTGATTCGAAATTCGGAATAGTGATGGTTGGAAATTGATACCCAGTGTCAGGGGGTGATATCCCTACCATCCCTCACACGCCTGGGGCAAAGGAGCTATAGTTTTATGGGGATTGGCTGTGTAAACTAGCCCGGGAGGGTTAGGTTAATGATTCGGGAAATAGCTGACAATAGGTAACTGTAGCTTTAAGTAGCGACATTTATACCTGTAGT
The DNA here is from genome assembly GCF_964187855.1 of Myxine glutinosa. Classification (NCBI taxonomy): domain Eukaryota; kingdom Metazoa; phylum Chordata; class Myxini; order Myxiniformes; family Myxinidae; genus Myxine; species Myxine glutinosa. The sequence goes on from NW_027617835.1 coordinate 52,706, forward strand.
GGGGACGCAGAATAGCTTAGTTTGGATGATAACGACGAGGGAGTGATTAGTATAAGGGAAGATGGGGAGCACGAGTTTCAGAAGGGAGTAGTCAGCTTAGATGATGCTGTGTGTTTGTGGTGAGGGTGATGAAGTGAGGCAATGCTCGTGAGAGATGTGTGTCATTGCTTGGATTGAGTGAATGTGCCTGGAGGAAAGGAGGGTGCAAGTGCCACCAGGTGTGTGGGCACAAGGTGTGCAAGTCAAAGTACAGGTGTATGGAGAATGGTTGTATGGAATAGATGGTATGGAATAAATGGAGTATGGAATCGATGGTGTGGAGTGAGTAGTGTGGAATATGTGGAGTGGAGTGCATGGTGCGGGAGAGTGGATGTGGGAAGATGGACCCCTTCACGAATACCCGGGGAGGGTAGTTTAAAAGTAGGTAGAGGGAGTAGGTAAATTGTGGTTGGATATTGACATCTGTGGTGCGAGAGAAGCAGAGTACTGCTTTGAGGGGTGCATTAGTGGAGTAAATTGGCTGGGCGTGTGGCCTGTTAGTACGTATGGTTAAATGGGCACTCCGCCACTGTTAGTCTATCGGCCAGGTGAGGCCACAGGTAGGCTCTGGGAGCCAGTAGAGTTCAATGGGGCCCGAGGATCCGGAGGACGGACCCGGGTAGCCCGACGCCAGAGAGGGCGGTAGTGGGGTGAGAGTGCCAGAGGGCCTTCCCCATGTAGGTTAGGGTAAGGAGCAGGTAAGCTCGGGAGACAACTACAGTGGCGGAGGTGTGCAGGTGAGCAGACCTGCTGGGAGCGCCACACGACCCAGCCCTGAAATTGTGTGAGGGCACAGGGAGTAGGATCGGGGGAGTGAGACCCCAAATTGGTGAGCACCACAGTTTGGTCAATGGGAGTTCGGTTCTTAGAACCACAAAGTGTAAAATGGCCAATGGTTTTGCAGGGAAAGTACCCGGCTAGAGTAAAAGTGTTAAAGTCATTTAGAAGGTAGTTAGGATTGGAAGTCTCTTGGCACCATCTGCATCCACTCACCAGGGTGACAGGACTCCCCACCACCGGTTTGTGCAAATGTCTGGTATGTAAGACGCATCATGACGTGGGTGTGACATTGCTCATTGTTCCATCTCTTCCTCCTTATGAGAGATTCATGGTAAATTCGGAATAGAGGGATTAATGAGAAATTGGGATTGATGACGAATTTGGTATAGAGGGGAGATATGGGGAAGACAAGACGTAGCGACGAATTTGTAAATTGTGTAAATACGGGGTAAGGGCAAGGGTAGATTAGGTGACAGGGGGGGAACGTACGGTAGGGACGAGCTTTCTCGGCGCGCTCTCCTGCGCACCTCACCTCTGCATTACCTTGTGTTGATGTGTGCTCTTGCGCCCTTGCACCCCGCTAACCCTGCTCTGTCGTCTTTCCTCACTCATGGACCGTGGTCTTTGTGTGCAGAGGGGAAAGTGTGCAGGTGTCGCAGTTGTGTGCCCGCGCCCTCACTGCTGCCTGCCTGGACCGGTACCACACGTATGGACCGCACGTTGTTGTGGCCAAGCACCACCATATGGACCACAGGTCTGTGGCCAAGCACCACATTCATGGACCCCACATTTTGGGGCCTGGCACCTCTGCTGGGGACCGGCCATTGTGGCCAGGGAGAGCTTGCCTGCGGACCACGGTAAAGGTGGCACCTAAGCCATGCAGGTGGACCACCTTAGCTGGCCCCTGCTGGCCATAATGAAAGAAATGGACACGTTTTGTGCCTTCTTTTTAGTACCAACTAGGCAGCAAGCAAGAAGTCGTCCAGGAACATCGGCCCAGCAGCCAAAAACATCGGCCCAGCAGAGAAGACGTCGCACGTCATCTGCTGATTATTATTTGAACTGTGATGACTGTGCACCGGATGGTGCTTTTTGGCATTTTGGTGCTTTGGTGTTTTTGGTGCTTATTGGTGCTGGTGGTGGTGGTATCGGTGCAGTGCGGTGTATGCCTTTCCTCTTCTCAAAAGATCTTCTTTTTGTTTCCCAAAACACAGGTCCTGGGTTCGCGTGTAAATACCAACTAGTGTCTTTGTAAATAATGCTCCCCACCGTCAATGTGTAGTTTGAAAATTAATTCCGTGATTCTGTTATTCTGTGGGCGTGAGTCTGATAGACAGAATGCAATGCAGCAGGCGGGACATACTTAGTTGTTTCAAAAAATGTCGCACTCAGGGTGAAGTTAATAGTAGAAGGTTACCACACCTGAGTGTCACACTAAGTTAAAGTTCTGTCGGGCCGGGACGGCCCTGGAGGTAATGAGGGTGCAGTGTTGTGGTTTTTAGAACCCTCCACTTTGTAAATATTGTAATATCCCTTATAAATAATCCCCTGTAAATATTCCCATTTTTGTGTAAAGGTCAAAGGTCGCACCCTAGTTAGGTCATATTGCAACACGAAGGACACCATAGGCTTCTTCTTTAGTTATCTCATTAGTATGTGTTCTCGTTAAGGATCTGTTCCCAATAGTTGAATCTGCATTGCATTAATCAAATAAGATAGGCCCAATTTCGCTCATTATGCACTCTCTCTCTCTCTCTCCAAATTATCACGTGGCTGGGTTAGCAGCGTTTGCTGCATTGAGCCGTCATCGCTGCCTTAGCGCTGGCTCCAAACGCCATTGAACATGAGGTCAGGCTTGGAGAAGAAGGGGGCGGAGTGGCAAGAACGAGGTGTGGCCACGTCAACTCACCACCAGGGTGTGGCCGGTAAGCCCCCACCAGCCAACCAGGGCTGAGGTGAGCTCGTTAGTGGGCATAGCCCTATGAGGGCAGCTTGATTTCAACGCGCGATCATATAAGTGCGAGCGCCAAGCCCTTTGACGGACTGCGCGAGGGGAGGTAATTGTGAACGAACTGCGTGGGGAGCACTCGATTGATTGTCACTGCATTGAGCGATCTGCGCGAGGGTACCCTCTGAGATGAACGTTGGGCGAGAGAGAGTTGGCACGAAGATTATGTACGTGGCGTCACAGTCCCTCGCATAATTATAAGGTCCGGTCGCCTTATAATTATGGTGAGGCCGTGCTCGCTGAGGCGCCCGAACAGTGTTCGGAGGTGGAGGAGGTGCTCGGCCCGGGACGTGCTGGCGATGAGGATGTCGTCCAGGTAAACGAAGAGGAACGGCAGGTCACGCAGCACGCCGTCCATCAAGCGCTGGAACGCCTGAGCCGCGTTCTTGAGACCAAACGGCATCCGTCGGAATTCGAATAAGCCGAACGGCGTGATGACTGCCGTTTTAGGGACGTCGGCCGCCCTGACAGGTACCTGGTGATATCCCCGTATGAGATCGATTTTTGAAAAAAATGACCCGTCCCGCCAGACGGGCGGAGAAGTCTTGGATGTGCGGGATCGGATACCTGTCGGGGGTGGTAGCGTCGTTAAGGCGGCGGTAGTCGCCACATGGGCGCCAGCCACCCCCTGGCTTTGGGACGATGTGTAGTGGTGAAGCCCACGCGCTATCGGAGCGCCGCACGATGCCGAGGTGTTCTAAAGCGTCGAACTCGGCTTTGGCCATGGCGAGCTTGGCTGGGTCGAGGCGGCGGGCTCTGGCGTAGACCGGCGGGCCCATAGTTGGTATGTGGTGCTCGATCCCATGTCGTACTGCGACGGCCGAAAACGTCGGCCGCATGACGGCCGGGAACTCCGTGAGCAGGCGAGCAAACTCGTTCGTCGCCGGGAGGGCGCATGCCAGCTCGGTCGGAGCGGAGCTGCTCAATGTGCATACCAGGGAGCTGAAGGTTTCGGCGTTGATTAGGCGACGCCGTTGGACGTCCACCAGCAGTCCGTGTGCGCAGAGGAAGTCGGCGCCTAGCAGAGCCATGGGCACGTTTGCGGTTACAAACGTCCAAGTAAAGCGTTGGCCGCCGAAGCAGAGGGTGACGTTGCGCGGGCCGAAGGTGCGGATGGCCGATCCGTTGGCCGCAACCAAGGAGGGGCCGCAAACCGCGGACTGCCTGTCCTGGTCAGAGGCGGGTATGACGCTCAGTTGGGCGCCGGTGTCGCACAGGAAGCGCCGTCCGGACGCTTTGTCCGTGATGAACAGTAAGTTGCCCGTGTGGCCGGCGCTCATGGCTGGTAATGAACGCCGCCGGCCCGGCCGTTTCCCGGCCTGCCGAAGGTGCACGGGGGTCGGCATGTCCGGGCCTTCTGTCCGAACCTGGCATGATAGTAACACCACGCTTGGTCAGGTGGGGGCCCCGGTCGTCGTGCTGGAGGTGGTCGGCTCGGTGTAGCGGCCGCCAATTGCGTCGGCAGTTCGGTCGTCGACCGTGCCGGGTGCTCGGGCGCCATGGGTGTTGCGTCGGACGGCGGTGGGCCCCAGGTCGCTGCTGCAATGCGTTGGCCTGCCGCGGAGATCTTGTCGGCTTCCCTGGCGAGGGCACGGGGATCCGTGATCGTCGTGCTTGCCAGGGCGAGGCGTACCGGGCTAGGCAGCTGACGGAGGAACAGCTCCCGGAACAGGAATTCCGGAGAGTGCTCGCCGAGCAGCGAAAGCATGTAGTCCATTCGCTCGGACGGGCGTGTGTCACCGAGCTCGGGCAGGTCGAGCAGGCGCCGTGCGCGTTCCGCCGATGGGAGGGCGAAAGCGTCGAGGAGGAGCTTTTTAATCGCGCCGTATTTGTCAGCGGCTGGCGGGCTCTCGAGGAGGCTCAGGGTGCGGGCCGTGGTGGCTGAACCGAGCGCTGCTACCACATGGTGGAAGCGGGTGTCGTCGGCCGTGATGCCTCGCAGGGCGAACAGGGAGTCCGCCTGGGCGAACCAAACCGCCGCGAGACCCTCCCAGAAGGTAGGCAGTTTAAGGGCAACTGGTCAACAAGATTGAACTGGTCAACTGGTCAACAACTACAACTACAAGATTGTAACTCACACACACACACGCACAGCCTCAGGGGTCAAGAGACGAAGATGTTTCACAGATAAAGGTTCTTCCAGGACAGTTCAGGGGTAAGTTAAAGTGTTTTGTTATTAGTCCCCGACCGGTGTACACCGGAGGGGACTATAGGTTTGCACACCGTCCCTCCGTCTGTCAATCCGTCAGTCCGTCCGTCACGCAAAGAACAGTTTTCCGGACTTTTTTTCTAAACGCTAAACGCTAACGATTTCAAACTTGGGCACATGGTTTCCTCATGATAAGTTACAGATCAAGTTCGAACTTCACGACGTTTCGATCATTTTTGACTAACTTATGGCACTTTGAACTTTGGGAATTCTGATAATTCTGATGATCCTTAACTGTGCCATTTAAAGTTTTAATTTACTTTGAAAAAGATTTTCTCTGCAATAATAGGACCGATTGAGATCAAATTTTCACCGTTGGGGGGACTCGGTCTGTGGAATATTTTAATGGTAATTATGACGTCACAGGTCACGTGGTTCGGCCGCCATATTGTTTTTCATGAAAACACGAAAACCCCTTTTTCTCTACAACGGCTGAACAGATCGAGGCCAAACTTTGCAGGCAGAATCGCAAACCCATGAAGAACAAAAAAGTCAGTGAGCATGATGTCATGCATCACATGGTTTCAGAGTTATGACGTTTTAAGCATTAACCTTTAAAACCGAGCTCCTCCCTCATTTTTGATCCAATCGAGGGGAAACTTCACAGATCTGTTCAGCATGTCAGTCTACTAAAATGTCCTTTTGGAATTTGCGATAGGGCACGTGGTTTGGCAGATATCGTTAATTGAACGAAAATGTTTAAAAAATGGATATCTCTTGAATCGCTAGTACCTCAGAACGTGAGTTGGTAATGATATAATTCACACAGTGCAATACGTGCAGGCTTGCTCCACGGAGCGACCTTGCAGGCTTATCAACTAGGCGAGGCGTGACACACACGTGTCTCAGAATACCTCAGATCAAGTTTGAAAACCAGCATCAACCGTGCATAAATTTGCATATTCGATCATTTTTGACAAAGTTAAGGCACTTTGAACTTTGGTCGGGGACATGTATTGCTGCGCAATACTCAGAATGCTTGTTTCAACAGTTAAAAACACCAGTATCTCCACGTCAACACAAACTTACTTCCGTTAAATCTTCCAAAAATCTTGCATTCTTCAAAACAACCTGAAAAAGGGGACAAGAAATCGTATTATAACATCTCAGCTACAATGTGGGAAAATGAGTAAAACATATGATATTGTTGTGTCGTGACATACAATTATTATTTCTGTTTATACTGAAGTCAACGTCGGAGCTAAATGAGAGAAAGGAACAACTTCACATAGACGAGGAATAAAAAGGGGAAGAGGAATGATGCCCCCTCAACTTTTATGTTTGGTGAGATTTCTGACACACAACCATCATCTGTCACAGATTACACATTATTTGTTCATTGTAATCACATGTATGATGTAATGTTCTACAGGAGTGATGTGAGGCCTGCAAGTCAAAAGAAAAAGCATCGTTCATCTCATCAGAAAGAGAGAAGACACATTCAGATGCAGGACAATTTCCTGATCCTTTGCTCTCATCCTTCTTCCATGTGTTCTCTGCCACGTCCCTCTACTCTGCTATCTGTATTTTCCACCATGCTCTGTTCTGTTTCTATCTTGCTCTCCCGTGTGCTGTTCCATATCCCAGTAAGTGAAATGAAGACAGAGCACGTATACCACAAGCTCGTACCTCTTCTGCTGAGTTGACATTCTTTGCTTTGTAAACAAATCCAGAACTTCCTTCTCCAATTTTGGAGATAACCTCCCACTTCCCGAACTGAAAACAAAGGCACAAACAGCTTCACAACAGTGCTTCTGAAATAAAATAGAAATAACAAAGCCATGTTTAAATGTTTATTTCACATCAACTCGATAATCATCATCATCATAATCATCATCATCATCATCATCATATTCATGTTCCATGGCGTCGTCAGAGCAGATACTTGGCCACAATGCTGGTCACGTCACCACTCCGGCTCAGGAAGCTCGGGCACGAATTTGAAATGTGTTCAGGGTGCCAGCGATAGTTTGCCTCCTTTGTGAAGGACACCATGGAATCTTTAATGTCCACCAACTAATTCCGGCACAAGGATGACAAGTGTAACGTCCATCCGAGTGACGGCACACGCATTGATGAATCACACGGCCTATGTAACACCGGAATGACAGTTCATAGCTGGGTTGGGATTCAAACCCAGGCTAGGCAGCTCACATCAACGACTAAGATATCTCATGGGAACTAAAAAGGAGGAAATAATTGGTATAATAAATAAATATAGCAATACCACCAATTATGTCGCAACGTAATTACACCACGACCAGGCTTGGCTCGCCTCAACTCACACTTACATCGCTTTATAAACCATATCTTTTATTCTCGAACGTTTTCAGAACTGCCAAGACTGATAGAAACGTCATACTACATCGCAAAGTACAAAATTGGGAGATTGCAAAATCGTACACAGAACAACTGTATGTTTGTGTACTTGACTACAGCTGTCATTAATCATAATAAGAGGAATATCACCGGTAAAAAGTGAAATATAATACGGGAAGTGGCGACGTTGGGAATGCGTCCCACGCTTATCTTATTAATGCTGATGACAACGAGAACGACACTCTTCGACGTCATGACGTCATGACATCGACTGATATGCCTCCACCCATATTATTGAAACATAATAAATACTTGTACCAAGTTTGATTTAAATCCCTTCAGCTGTTCTCAAGTTCTGACATTTTTACCTGACATGACCTCTGAACATTGATCTGTTGATGCCACAATCCAAACAGTTCATGTTAGCATCATATTTACCAATACCAGGTTTGGTCAAAATCCCATTACTGGTTCACGAGTTGGTGCAGCAACATAATTTTTACTTAACATGACCTGTGACCTTTGACCTCTTGACTCGAAAATCTAATCAGTAAATCTTTAAATCATCAAACATACCTGTACCAAGAGCAGCAGACAAAGACATGTTCCATTTGTTTGCCCAGACAAAAAAAAAACAAAAAAAAAACCAAGATTCAATTAGATCGCTTCAGTCGTTCTCAAGCTGTAAACATATTACAGACTTTGACCTTTGACCTCTTGACACGAAAATCAAATAAGTTCATCTTTGCATCATAATATATAATTGTACCAACTTTGGTCAGAATCCCATCACTGGTTCACAAGTTATCGCAGAAACAGGATTTTTACCCAACATGCCCTCTGACCTTTGGTCTTTGATCTCGTGACCCCAAAATCAAATCAATTTATCTTTAACTCATTATACATATCTGCACCAAGTTTGACTAAGATACGTTCAGACCTTCTCAAGTTAACGCGGTAACGAAATTCTATCTTGGACGAATGCACGGACGAACGGATGGTCATACGGACGGATGGATGGACGGACAGCCGGACGGACAACATGAAAACATAATGCCCCCGGCAACTTTGTCCGCGGAGGCATAAAAATTGTTTTGATTTACGTCGTTTTGATAATCGTCACACTTTTCAGAACGCATCCCCAATGCAAACCGAACGAAACTGTAAAAAGGGAATAGAATGTCTTGCTTACCATGACCTCCCCGCAATTATACTCTTCATGCTCCTCACTGTCAGGGCTCTCAACACTGTAAGTACTCTCATCATCTTCACCATGATGCAGAGAACATCCCTGAAAGAAGAGGCAAAATTAACATAAAAAACAGATATTGTGACAGAAAAAGATCAATGGACAGAATATCACGTGTTCAGATGTGTGTGCATTGTGCAAATTAGATATCAATTTCACAAATTAGTCCTCGTCTTCTTCTTTGCGAGCCAGGTGTTAACATCCCATATCCCCGAGTAAGAGGTCAAGGCTCAGAACATGCAGAATTGGCCCACGTCTTTCAGGAACTGGTTGGCTAGGCCTGACATGATTGTAGTGGGTAAACCAGGAATTTGTAGTTTGCTCAAGGTGCCGGCGTTTACTTGCCAACTCTTCATGAAAGACACCGAGAGATGTTTAATGTCTCCAAACTAATGCTACAAGACAGAATACCCAGCACAAGGTCCATCTGAGGTTCCACACATTTGTGACCAAACACACGAACTGTAAAGCACCATTTTATTTTATGAAACGGATGGAATCACCAGAAAAGACATTGATCAGGCTATGCTTTCTGCAGAAGCGAGGGGAAGCTGACATTCCTGGCATCAACCCTTCGTCGGACCATAAAAGCCAAAACAGTCCGACACAGGGCCTCACGAGCATGACTAGCTCTTGATTCGACAGTGCATGGTCATGATGAGAAGCAAAGCAGACTGGACAGTTCAGAGGTAAATTCGCTTCGTCTGTCCAGCCCTGGACCCGTCTGGTGTGCGATTGAGAAGCTGATGGAAAACGTGAAAGATGAGGAAGTTGTTGTGGTAGGAGGAGACCTAAATGGACATGTGGGAAGGAGTATGGACGGTTTTGAGGGAGTTCATGGGGGTTACGGATATGGTGTGAGAAATGGAGAAGGTGAAAGGATTTTGGAGTTTGCTGATTGAGCTGATTTGTTGATTTGTAATACTCAGTTCCAGAAAGAGGATAATAAGCTTGTTACGTACACGTCAGGTGGGTCGACGACAACCGTTGACTACCTGATGGTGTGTAGGCGAGATGGGGGGCACCTCCGGGACACAAAGGTGATCCCGGGGGAGAAGGCTGTTTCACAGCACAACTCGGTTGTCTGCGACATAAGGGGGAAAGGTGCGAGGAGAGCTCGGCGGGTGAAGTACCAACCGAGAATGAAGGTGTGGAGGTTGAAAGAGGTGACAGTAAGGGAGGCATTAAAAGAGAGGCTGAGTAGGGTCAAGGATGATGTGGTTGAGCTTGAAAGTGGTTGGATGTCAATGAAAGCTATTATGTTGGGAGCCGTTGGTGAGGTATGTGGATGGACAAAAGGACCACCGAGGCACTCGGAAACATGGTGGTGGGATGATGAAGTTGGAAAGAGGATTGACGAGAAGAGGAAGAAGTTCAAGGAGTGGCAGAAGGCGAAGGGTACAGGAGCAGAAACAGCAGAGCATGAAAGTTATCAGGCAGCCAAGAAGGCTGCAAGGAAAGAGGTAGCAAAGGCGCAGGAGGCATGTTGGAAAATGTTCGGAGAACGCTTGGATTTGTAAGAGGGTCAGAGAGCAGTATTCAGGATCGCAAAGCAGATAGCGAAAGAAAGGTGTGATGTGATGGGGGTGAGTTGCTTGAAGGATGAAGTGGGACAAATCGTTGTGGACCCAGATGGAATTAAAGGAAGATGGAAAAGATATATGGAAATGCTGTTGAATACAGAGAATGAATGGGATGGCAACAACATACCCCAGTTTTAGGACCGGCAGAGAAGATAACTGAGAAGGAAGTTGAGGAAGCGATAAAAGCAAAAAAACAAAACAAAAAAAAAAAACACCTTTAGAGGCCATTTTTCCCCGCGAAGCGGGGGTTGGCCTTTTTCGGGCACCGTGGTTGTTGTTGTTTTTGTTGGTCCCCTTTTTGAAGCAATGTTTTACGGCCGGATGCCCTTCCTGCCGCCAACCTTGTTTGTCGCCTTTTACGACAAACAGGTAATAACCAGTGAACTGGTACTCAATTAGCCGACCTCGGAAGGATGACAGGCTGAGTCAACCCCACTGGCGTTAATTCAGCGATCGATCGGGATTTAAACCCAGGATTCTCGGATCCGAAGCTGGCACCCTGACCGCTAAGCCAACACCAGGCTAAGCGATAAAAGCAATGAAGAGTAGAAGAGCGGGAGGGCCGACGGGAGTTGTGGAAGATATGTTGAAGGCAGCAGGAAGTTGGGGTGTGAAGAGAATGACAGAGATCTGTAATCTGGCGGTGAAAGAAGACCGCATTCCAGTGGCTTGGGAACTGAGTACCCTCGTCCCTCTAAGCAAGGGGAAAGGTGACCTTCTAGAGTGTGGCTCGTACCGAGCGATAAAGTTATTGGAGCATGGAATGAAGGTATTGGAAAGGGTGTTGGAGAGGAGGAGTAAGTCGTTTCTTGGGTTTGTTGATCTGGAGAAAGCATTCGATAGGGTTCCACGCAAAGTATTGACATGGGCAATGACGAAGTTAGGAGTGGAGGAATGGTTGATCAGAGTAGTGATGGCAATGTACAAAAGAGTGCGCACAGCTGTAAGGACGAAGGACGGGAACAGTGGTGAGTTTGAGGTGAAGGTGGGAGTGCATCAGGGGTCGGTACTAAGTCCACTACTATTTGTAGCTGTGATGGAGGTGCTGGCTCAGAACCTAAAGGAGGGTTTACCGTGGGAGTTGTTGTATGCAGATGATCTGGTGTTGATTGCGGAAAGTATGGATGGACTGAAGGAAAAGATGAACAAGTGGAAGGAATGTATGGAGACAAAAGGTCTGAAGGTGAATATCGGAAAGACGAAGGTGATGGCAAGTGGTAAAGCATGTGGTGAGGTGGAAAGAACTGGGAAGTGGCCCTGTGCTGTGTGCAGGAAGGGTGTCGGAGTGAACTTCATTCAATGTACAATGTGCACTGAGTGGGTTCATCAAAAATGTAGTGGTCTGAGAGGGTCATTAACCAGTGTGGCAGCTACATTCAAATGTAAGGTGTGCACAGAGGGAGCTGCACATGGAGGAAATGTTGAGTTGGATCTTGGAGACGGCGTGAAGCTGGAAGGTGTGAAAACATTTTGCTACCTCGGAGACATGCTGAATGGAGAAGGTGGATCAGACTCAGCAATGGTTGCTAGAGTGAGATGTGCATGGAAGAAGTTTTCGGGAACTGAGTGGCGTGCTGATGAGGAGGGGAGTGTCGTTGAAGCTGAAGGGAAAGGTGTATGCTGCATGTGTGAGAAGTGTTATGATTTATGGGAGCGAGACATGGGTAATGAACGTAGAGCAGCAACGAAGGTTGGAAAGGGTGGAAATGCGAATGGTTCGATGGACGTGTAGAGTATCGTTGAGAGAGAGGAAGACAAATGATGAATTGCGAAAAATGATGGGAATAGAGCCTGTGATTGATGCTGTGAAGAGGAACAGGTTGAGATGGTTTGGTCATGTGTTGAGGAAGGATGAAAGTGACTGGTTGAGAAGAGTGATGGAAATGAATGTAGAAGGAAGTCGAGGACGGGGAAGACCGAGAAAGACTTGGCTGAAGATGGTGGAAGAAGAAATGCGCGCAAGGGGGTTAACAAGGAGAGATGCAGAAAATAGGGCAAGATGGAGAAGATTGTCCTGGGGACCGCAAGGCTAACCCCCGCTCTAGCAGGGAAAATGGCCTTAAAATGCATGTTGTTGTTTTGTTGTTGTTGTTGTTGTTGTTGTTGTTGTTGTCCAGCCCTGTTGGACACAATACATCTATCTATAATTCCATTAATCTCTGTGTGTATGTGTGTATGTGTGTATGTGTGTATGTGTGTATGTGTGTATGTGTGTATGTTTGTCTGTGACCGCTGTTTCTCGACAACTACCGGTCCGATATACTTGAAACTTGCCAGGTATATTGCTGGGGACCCGAGGATGTGCCTTTTCAAGGTTTGAAATTAATCGGACAAGTAGTTACCGAGCTATGGCGATTTAGCCGTTCGCCGTTCGCTTTGGCGTTGCGAATGGACCAAACCATTTCATGTAAATAGAGGGGGGGGTTCTGTGGTCGTTGCGAATGGACCAAACCATTCATGTAAATAGAGGGGGGGGGGGGTTCTGTGGTCGTTACTGCCACGTGGTTTCAAAGTTTTTTTTTGTTGTTGTTGTTTGCACGCATGTTTTTTTGCACCCACGTACGGGCACGCCCTAGGATGTTTACACACACACACCCCTACACAAATTTTTTTTTTTTTTTTTTTTTGGCAAGGAACGGGCACCCACGTACGGGCACGTCCTAGCTTATATATAGTACGGGCATGCCCTAGTTGTATAAATGGGGAATTTCCTTCAGGAAAAGGATAAAGGAATAATGGTGGAAAAAACACACAGAAATGCATCTGAAACAGTGTTGGACAACAATAATGAAGGCAAATTTAGGTTTGTAGATGGATATTAAAGGGATATACATTTTAGAATCAGACAAAGAAGTCTTCTTCCATGTTAATACTTATCAAAAGACTGTGGAGGAGCAAGCACCATTGGCTGAGAAGGCGGATGTACCACTGATGCAGTGCCCTCTGCTGGTTATGGCAGGTATTTGGAATTTGTCCAGGGTGCCAGTGATACTCTTGGCGAAGGTCACCTACTCTTGGCGAAGGTCACCATGTGATCTTTAACGCTCACCACCTCATGCCAAAGGCTCCTCTACTCTTGGCGAAGGTCACCATGTGATCTTTAACGCTCACCACCTCATGCCGGTACACGGGACACCCAGTTTAAGCACCATCTCATGTCATCCATCCTCATGACTGTGGAAGTATGAATCATATTGGTTGGGATTGGTGAGTGAGCAGGTGGTTCAAAGAATGTCAGGAACTTGGACCTCGGAGCACGGAGATAAGCGAAACCTGGGAGTCCTTTGTTCGCCTTGTCACGGCCCCGGGCTAAAACACATTCCTAGGCTCTTACTATTGTTTAGGGTTGGAGGGTTGGAGGAACTCCCAGCAGGAGGGGATAGTTATCAAAACCTGGGGGGGGGGGGGCGGGCTGGTGCCGGTGAGGCGAGCGTGCAGGACCGAGTAATATTAGCGGAGAAAGGATTAATATTAGCAGAGAAGGGATTAAAGTTAGCGGAGAAAGGATTAAAACTTTTGTGTATTCGTGTGCTCATAAAACGTGGACATTCCTGGTAGCAGGAAGACTCGTTAACCAGAACCTTTGTCGAACGGAACGGAACGAGTGTCCATGTGAACAGCACTGCGCAGAGGACCGGCTGAAGAAGAAGAACCATCGACTTGAATTACCAATTCGTTTTACTGATTGTAGTTCCTTATTATTTTGAAACAAGTGATTTATTAATTATAATAAATCTTTACTTTGGAAAAGCTGTTTCGTGTATTGGAGTCTCCTGAGTCTTCTCAACATTCTCCAACATGACCATCATCTTTGCAAACCAATCTTTAACTTCCTCATCTGTTCCATCATCTTGTCTGTCCATTTTAATCCTTGCCTTCCTCCTCTTCCATCAATATTACCAATCAGTATTGTTTTGTATTGGTTCAGGTGATGCTCAGTGTGGGTGCCTCTGCACTATGGTTACACCTGTGACCAAGTGGCACCTGTGACCTGTGTTACACCTGTGACCTGTGACCTCAACCCTTTGACTTCCGCTTCCGGTTTCTCGATCGAGGTGGCGACTTTTGTTCTCTCCGGACATCAAAAGTGAAGTTATTTTTCCTTTCGTGTGTTTGTCAAATTTCCACTCGTTATTTCATCGCTAATGCGTTATTGTTCGTTTCTAGTTCGTTTTGGTTTGAATTTCCTGTAACTCGTAATTCATTAATCGTGTTCTGTTTGCTCCGCGTGTGCGGCCTTGTACCCTGAGGCTACCCCAGTCAGTGGTTGTTAACTTAAGTTCCTTACTCCGTGTTTTGCTTGGTTCATAGATTTTTCCCTTCTCCCCCGAACATCGACTCTTTGTCTGACGTTTCAATCAAATCCCCCACCCCCCCCACCCCCCACCAAAAAAAACAAAAAACAAAACATAAAAAACATTTATTTCCTTCTCTCCACATGTGCTGTTACGTGTGCTTCTATCCACGTGCGCTGTCTCGTGCTGCCCCCATTATCTCCTTGTCTTCCACCTTTTGCCCTGTTCACGTGATTCGTGGTTGTCCCTCTAGGCCCTCTCCCCGTTGGTATTTTGTGAATATAAGATTGTTCTTCACGGTTCTGTTTAAATATTATTTAAATATGTTTAAACTTTCTCCTGCAGTGCTTTATTCAGTGGTATATTACAACACGCTGTTATTCTTACTATTTAAAAGGCTCTTTTCAATTTCTTCTTCAACTCATTCCACTTAAAAAAAAAAAGGAAGAATTCAATCACTTACAATTCTTCCTCCCTACATGCTCCAAGCTCACTTGCATTCCACCCCTCCTCAATCGTTCTGAAACGGATCTCTGACTTGAAAATCACAATAAACCCAATTTGTTATCAATGTTTTTTTTTTGTTTTTTTTTTTGTTTTTTTTTGTATACTGAATCGAGGCTCGTGAAAGAGCTAACATTTATTTCACAAACAAATCAACCAGACAAACAAAATATACAAAAGAGGGAGCGGAAGCCAAGATGGGGAGAGAAGGGGAAGCACACAACCACAACATTTGAGGTGATGTTCGTCTTTCATTAATCATTCACTTTCTAAACTCCCCCCTTGCCCCTCCCCTCCAAATCTCCCCCCTTGCCCCTCCCCTCCTAAACTTCCAGCTTGCTCCTCCTAAACTCCCCCTCACCCCTCCCCTTCAAAACTCCCCCCAACCCCTCCCCTTCAAATATCCCCCCATACCATCCCTCTCCAATTCTTCCCCCTCCCCCCTCCTCCTCAAAGCCGCCTCCTCCCCACTTCATCTAACTTCTATCTCATACCTCCACCTCCCCAAACCTTCTACTTTGCTCTGCTTCCCCTCAAGCAACCCTTCACTGTGCCTCATCCCATCACCATCAAACCTTTCGTCCTCCTCATCCTTCCCTTTCTTGTAACTCTTCTGTAATCTCTGACACACTATCCACTGCTCTCCCTACCTCCCCATCTCATCCTTCATCTTACCCTACCACTACGCTCCCCTGTCCTGCACCCGGTGCTCCCCCTCTCTCTTCATTAATGGTATGGACTTCAAACATCCGGGGCCTTCGCTCAAACCTGACTGATCTCTCCATACAGGTTGCTTCTGACAATCCAGACTTGATCTGCTTAACAGAAACTTTCCTCCTTCAAGATGTCTCTGATTCCTTAATATCTCTTCCTGGTTACTCCGTCCTCGGTTATGATAGACCTGAGCATTGTCCTGGTGGTGGGGTTGCTATCTTTATCAAAAACTCTCTTCCTCACTCTCCTTGCACTGCCCTCTCTTCACCTCAACCCCAAGAGTACCTCTAGCTACGGCTTCCTCTCCACTTCCACCTTTTGTTCATATGTGTTCTGTACCGTCCTCCAAACAGGGATGACCCCATTTACATTTCGCTGTCTGACAACATGGACCAACTTCTATCAACTCATCCCAACTCTCTCTTCCTCATATGTGGCGACTTCAACTGTCATATGCCAGCTGGCTGGGTGTGGGTTCCTCTCTCTCCAGTAATGGCACCTCAGCAAAGGACTTCTGCGACTCATTGTGACTGACACAATCTGTCAATTTCCCGACCCAGATCTCAGTCAATGGAGTATCTTCTCTTCTAGACTTGGTTATGACAAACTTCCCTGCAAATGTCTGCTGCTCTTCTTCTGCTCCAATCGGTTCGACTGATCATGTGCTTGTTAAAGTGGACATCTCTCTGGCCATTCTCAGAGAGCGTCCTAATCATCGACGAGTCTGGCATTTCATTCAGGCCAACTGGCACGGTCTTCAAGGAGCCATCAATCATCTGGACTTGTCTCCCATCTTCACTGCCTCTGACATCAATTCTTCCTGGGAATTCTTCCAAAGCAAACTGCTCTCTCTCATGCACAGATTTATCCCATCTCGTCTTCAGTTGTCTTACCCTTCCTCCCATCCATGGTACACTGAATCTTGTGGTGAGGCAGTTGCCATGAACCAACTTGCCTTTGCCTCTTGGAAGGCTAATGCAACTGAAGGCAATCTCAGTTCCTTCCACCAAGCTCAGAACAAGTGTGTCTACCCTCAGGAATGCCAGGAAGCACTATCTCTCCACACTCAAGAATGAACTCTCAAACCTGTCTCCTTCCTCCAAATCCTGTTGGCATCTGATCAAATCCGTTTCTGGTGTTTGTTCCCCCTCCATCCCCTCCCTTACCTCAAATGGCTGCACAGTTGACACAGAATGTAACAAAGCCAAATGCCTCAACTCTGTGTTTGCCTCAAAATTTTTGCTGCCCATCTACTCACCCATTCCCGGACCCGTGACCACATCACCCCCGTCCTTTACAAGCTTCACTGGCTCCCCATCTCCCAGAGAATCCAGTACAAAATCCTCCTCTTGACCTACAAAGCCCTCCATAACCTGGCCCCATCCTACCTGGCTGACCTCCTCTCCAGACACACTCCCACCCACAACCTCCGCTCTGCTGGTACCAACCTCCTGACCCCCCCCCCCCCCATCCGGACCAAATTTAGATCCTGGGGGGACAGGGCCTTCTCCATCGCTGCTCCCACCCTCTGGAACTCGCTACCTCACACCATCAGAGACTCCTCCTGACTCACCACATTCAAAACATCACTCAAGACCCACCTGTTCAACACTGCATTCAACATTTAACCCACAGCATCTAACCCCTGACTACCTCCTCTCCTTCTCCCTCCTTTGTGCTTTGAATATTTCCCTATTGATTCTTCTTTTTTTGCAATTGTTTTTATGTTTTGCTATGCATTATGTTTTGCACTCTGTCAAAGCGTCTTTGGGCTTCCTGAAAAGCGCTATATAAAATAAATGCATTATAATTATTATTATTAAAATCTTGGGTCTCAAACCCATCTCTCTCTGTTCCCACCTTACCCAGTCGAACCCAACTGCTCCTGGACTCTGTGTCCTTCTTTCCTGACAAGGTGGATAAGTTTTTGTCAAACCTCGACTCTGATTCTGCAACTGGACCAGACGGCATCAGCCCACGGGTCCTAAAATCCTGCTCTGCCGTTCTATCTCACCCTTTCTCTGTTCTTTTCACCCTGTCTTTTGTTCAAGGTCTTCTGCCAGCATCTTGGAAATCAAACATTACTGCTTTACACAAAAAGGTGCAAAAACAGATCCTTGCAACTACAGACCAATCAGCCTGCTCCCAATTATCAGCAAAGTCATGGAATCCATCATTGCTTCGGATATCAAATCCTTCCTCTTCTTCAATGGCTTGATCTCCGATCATCAATTTGGATTCAGACCAGGTCATTCTACTCTGGACATGTTGCTTCTGCTGTCTCAAAAATGGATGGAGGTCCTGAATGCCAAACAGGAAATCAGAGCTGTCTCCCTTGACATATCACGTGCCTTCGATACGGTCTGGCACCGAGCTCTGCTCACCAAACTCTCCTCCTATGGTATCCATGGAAATCTCCACGCATGGCATGCGGACTTCCTCTCTGGTCGCCGTCAACGTTTGGCCCTGAATGGATTTCTCTCATCTACCCTTCCTGTTCAGGCTGGAGTTCCCCAAGGCAGTGTTCTGGGCCCTGTGCTTTTTCTGGTTTTCATCAATGATCTCTCTGGAAAATCTCTCTGGAAAATCTCTCTCGAAATGACTCTCTGGAAAATCCTCTCTATCTCTTTGCTGATGACTCCACTCTCTGCCGCTCCATTCCTCATCCCTCAGATTGGCAGTCTGCAGCCTCCTCACTCTCTGCAGATTGGACAAAATCACACACTGGTCAAACAAGTGGAACACGTCTTTCAATCCTGACAAATCTCACACTCTTACTATGTCTCTACAAAAAGACCGACTGGACAACCCTCCCATCTACTTTCTCAACAATCCTCTCCAAGAAGTTCTGTCGATCAAGCTTTTGGGTCTCACTATCTGCCATGATCTTTCCTGGGAAAACCACATTTCAAAGCTGGCCTCCAAAGCCAGTCGCCGACTGGGCATCCTCCGTCGTGTGAAGTCTTTCCGTGGCACACCTGAGCTCCTCACCACATACAAAGCTTTCATCCGCAGCTCAATGGAATACTGTTCTCCCCTCTGGGCCGGTGCTCCTGCCTCACACCTAGCTCGTCTTCACGCTGTTGAAACCAAAGCTTTCAGAATCATTGGAATCTCCTGCGATGAAGTTAACTCCGAGGGCCTTTCACTCACTCAACGCAGGCAGGTCGGTGCTCTTTCTGTCTTCTACCGACTCCTCTCCGGCCTTGCTCCCCCAGCTCTCTCTGTGCTCTGCACCCCAAATATTCCTGCAGGAGGCACAAGATCTGCAGGCAACCCTCTTCTGGTGAAACTACCAAATTATATACTCTCTGCTCACCTTCACTATTTCATTCCTTTTTTCTCTCACCTCTGCAACAAACTCCCACACTCTATTCAATCCCACTTATCCCTCCAGGTCTTTCAAACAGCTGTTCACCACCATCTCTTACCTTCCCCCATTCAAAACATTGATCTTTTCTACCCCCGCTAATTCACCCCAGATACACCTTTTTTTAAAATGAAATTCCAACTTCTTTCCTGGAAGTCCTTGCAGTGTTCATATGTTTTATACCTCTCCCACCTCCCCCGAAGCCCTCTCACTCCCACATTTCTCTCGATGTCCCTGTTCTCAAATGTTGTGTTTGTATCCTTCCCCCTCTCTCCCCATCTTGTCTACCGCTCCCCTTATTTTGTGTTTTATGTGTAGGTTTGACTTTTTGTGTGATTAATGTTGGCTCTTTCACGAGCCTCGATATTGTATACAAAAAAAAAGAAGAAGTGAAGCAGCAAAAACACCACCATGGCATTACTGGAGGATCAAAACAAAAAGTTTGGAGCATGCACGGGAAAGGTTACTGTGATGAGAGGAAGTAGTTTGTCACTGTCGTGAGGAACAAGCAGCCACCACCGGCAAATTGAAAAAGAAACAAAACAACAACATTTTTAGGTGTCTCTTCTTGTAAAGGAGATAATAATTTATTTGGTGAAAAGATAAATTCTCAAAACTCACCAGCTAGCAGCTCTTCCTCAACAGTTACATTTGATACTTGAGACTCAGCATCCCTGTAGAAAATAAAATTTTTGTGAAGCTGTCATTAAATAAATGTCATAAATAAGAAACAATGTCACAATAAAAATGCAATCAGGAAGGTGATAATCAGACTGCATCGGTTCATTGTGTTTTCGACATCCAGACAGCAAACCACACCCTGCATTGGGCTACCCTCCCAAGTATTTTCAAACACAGTTGACAATGAAGCCAAGAAATGACACATGGTAAAGAGGGGGGTGACGATAACCAAAGAGTATTATTTTTAACCACACTTTTTTCTTTCCCCTTTCATGTCCCAAGCTCCCACACTCACCTCCGAGCTGTCTTGCCTGGAATTTAATCCTAGAGTGTTCTAAAGTTCTAAAGGGTCATTCTACAGGCTTATAAAGGATAATTATACAGGGTTCCAAAGGGTAATTCTGATGTGTTTTGTTTTTTCTCTCAGTGTTGGTTCTCAGGCCTCAAAGGCATCTGGTGTACATGAACCGCTGCAGGTTGCAAGCATCGGTGCTGTGGTTAGATGAGTGGGTGCATGTGTGGATATTTGGAGAGGCGATTGTTTCCTGAGAAGAAGAAAACAAGATTGAAAGTCTACCAGCAGCGGAGCTGGACTTGTTTGATACTTCATTGAAGAGGATAGTATGACCTGGATAGGGATACCAGTTAGCAAATAATGTAAGTGTTAAATTATTTTTGAAGTCGTGTAAGTCTCTAAGCTGTCTGTTACCACAGAAGTAAAGAGACTGCACTGATACAGTGGTTTATTCCATATGTTTTGAGTCATCAGTGAACCATACGCGCTTCAATCCAGTAACTTTGCAGTCACGACAAAGGGATTGCAGTGTTACAATTATATTTACTGTATCATTTATATTTATGTTATTATTATTATTATTATTATTATTATTATTATTATTATTATTATTACGAAAACGATACTACTTTATGAAGAAACCTGGGCTAATTTGTCCGAAACGGCCCAAAGGCGAGCCATGAAGGGATGAAGCCTAAGGTCTATACGTACTATCGTTGGAAGACCCATAACACATATGCTTTCAATATTTGATGGTCGTTGAAACAATCGGTTTGTTTGTGTTTCACACAGAAAGAAAAATCTAAAGGTAGAGCATAGCGATTCTGATATATGACAGGTTCAACAATATGTTTGTCCTGAATGGCATTTTAAATCAAAATGGTGGTGTGTGGAGTCAGCCGTCGTACACCATAATGACATCACAGACATAATCACATCACATCATCCCTGTAATGTGACCAGATCCCCAGCTCTGATTGGTGTACTTTTGTGAAGGACATACATACATACGGACAGACAAACACTGTTCCAGACGGCTTTACCCAACGCCGTAAAAACTGGTGTGTTTATGGGGACTCAGGTTTTGATTTTATTAATGTTTAAAAGTTCCGTGCTTTGAGGCCTCACAAAGCTAAAGCATTTTGGGCTCTTCTACGATTTATTCTTATGATGTCATCGTTTTGTGATATCATTTTTCACTGCTGCTGACAAAGTTTAAGACTCGACTCAAACAAATCCCGAGAAATCGGAAAACATTTGACTTTTTAAACAGAAAAAAATATATATGTATACTGTCTCACTGAAACCTGGCAACAACCTCTGGACTACTTCTCACTCAACCTCACTACACCCAATGGATATTCTTACATCAATAAACCACGCTCGGAGGGCCGAGGTGGTGGAATTGCCGTAATTCACCGACAAGACATCAAGACCAGCCTCATCTCCATCTCATCTGCTCCATCATTTGAACACCTGGCTTTTAAACTCTCTGGTCACACGCAGTCAGTCATGGCTGTCGTCTACCGCCCTCCCAAACCACACCCATCATTCCTGTCTGACTTCTCCTACTTTCTGACCCAGCTCTGTTCCCTCTCCCCCTTAATCCTCCTCCTCGGTGATTTCAATATCCACATGGACTCCACTGACTCCACAATACCCACTGACTTCACTGATTTACTCACCTGCTTTAACCTCACTCAACATGTCAACTTTCCTACTCATAACCGTGGTCACATTCTGGACCTTGTCTGCTCCCCTGGATTAATTTTGCACCATCTCTCTGGCTCCGACCTCACCCTCTCTGACCACTTAGCCATCACTATGACCATCAACATCCCCACCCCAGCACCAAGGCATTATCGCACTATCAACTTCCGTAAGCTAAACGCTATTTCACCTACCTCATTCTCATACACCCTCTCTGAAAAAATGTCCACTTCTCCCTTCGTTGACCTGCACACCCCTTCGACCTCACTGACTACTACAACCACACTCTCTCCTCCTGCCTTGACCAGCTTGCGCCTATAAAAACCAAAACAGTTTCTTTCACCCATTCTGCTCCCTGGTTTACCCCTGAACTCCGCCCGATGAAAACTCGTACTCGCCAACTTGAAAGACTCCGCAATAAAACATGTCTCACAATTCACTCCCAAGCCTACAAGGACCACCTACAACACTACAAAGATGCCCTCTCCCGCGCCCGCTCCGCCTACTACTCTCAAATTATCCACTCTGGCTCCGGAAAACCCAAAAGCACTCTTCTCTACAATAAACAAACTCCTCAGCCCCCTGAACACCACCACCCAGTCATTCACAGTAGACAACTGCATCTCCTTCCTTTCATTCTTCCAATGCAAAATTGACAACATCTACAACAGCTTAACCACCACCGCACCCGCTCTCCCTCAAACCACCTGCCCCCCCTTATCCTGCCAACCCCTGTCTCAATTCTCCCCAGTCTCCCCTACGGACCTCTCTGAACTCCTCATAGGAATGAAAACTGCCACCTGCACTCTTGACCCCATCCCCTCCAGCTTTGTCAAGGCCTCCCTTCCTGCTCTCTCTCCACTTATCACTGCAACAATAAACTCCTCCCTGTCTACAGGCATCGTTCCACCATCCCTCAAAATTGCTGCTGTTACCCCCATTCTGAAAAAACCTGGACTCAACCCTGACACCCTAAATAACTTCAGACCCATCTCCAACCTACCCTTTCTGTCAAAGGTTTTGGAACGCGCTGTAGCCACTCAACTCAAACATCACCTCTCTGCCAATAACCTGTATGAAACATTCCAATCCGGATTCCGCTCCAACCACAGTACTGAAACTGCTCTCCTCAAAATCACCAATGACCTTCTCCTCTCCTCTGACGCTGGCAACCTCAACATTCTCATCCTCCTCGACCTCAGCGCCGCCTTTGACACCATCAATCACACCATCCTCCTCACCCGACTTGAAACCACCTTTAACATTACCGGCACTGCCCTCTCTTGGATCAAATCATATCTCTCTGACAGACGCCAGTTCATCTCCATCAATAACTGCAAATCCCCCACTGCTCCGCTCCCCCAAGGTGTCCCCCAAGGTTCAGTTCTTGGCCCCCTCCTCTTCATCCTGTACCTGTCCCCCCTTGGTCACTTAATCCGCCGTCATGGTCTCCAATTCCACTGCTTCGCCGATGACATCCAGCTTTTCATCTCCACCAAGTCCATCTCCACCGCCACCCACTCTATCCTGACAAACTGCATCACTGAAATAAAATCCTGGCTTCAAATCAACTTCCTCAAACTTAACTATGATAAATCTGAAATAATCATCATTGGCCCAAAAACGCTCACCAAATCCACCCATAACTTTGCCCTCAACATCGACGGTTTCCCAGTATCCACCTCCCCTCACATCCGGAATCTTGGCATCATCTTTGACCAAACCCTCTCCTTCGACAAATACACTAAACAGATCACAAAGACAGCCTTCTTTCACCTGAAAAACATCGCCCGTCTCTGTCCATCCCTCTCCTCCATGGCTGCAGAAACCCTCATCCACGCCTTCATCACCTCCCGTCTGGACTACTGCAACAGCCTCTATGGTTCACCCTCAATAATCACCAATAAACTCCAATACATTCAGAACTCCGCTGCCCGTGTACTCACCCATTCCCGGACCTGTGACCACATCAACCCCGTCCTTTACAAGCTTCACTGGCTCCCCATCCCCCAGAAAATCCAGTACAAAATCCTCCTCTTGACCTACAAAGCCCTCCATAACCTGGCCCCATCCTACCTGGCTGACCTCCTCTCCAGACACACTCCCACCCGCAACCTCCGCTCTGCTGGTACCAACCTCCTGACCCCCCCAATCCGGACCAAATTCAGATCCTGGGGGGACAGGGCCTTCTCCATCGCTGCTCCCACCCTCTGGAACTCACTACCTCACACCATCAGAGACTCCTCCTCACTCACCACATTCAAAACATCACTCAAGACCCACCTGTTCAACACTGCATTCAACATTTAACCCACAGCATTTAACCCCTGACTATCTCTTCTCCTTCTCCTTCCTTTTGCTTTGATTATTTACCGATTGATTTTTGTCTTTTTGCACTTGTTTTTTGTACTCTGTCAAAGCGTCTTTGGGCTTCTTGAAAAGCGCTATATAAAATAAATGTATTATTATTATTATTATTACTGAACAGCAAAAGAAACATCAGTCAGAATCAATATTTTGGAGGCTTTATTTTCAAGTCATGATCAACATGAATTGAGATTTAGGATCAACATGAAACATTACAGGTATGGTCACCACAGACAATAATGTGAAATGTTCTGAATAAGAAAAACACAAGACCAGGTGAGAACAAGGGAGGTCAAAATCAGTATCTTGTGTGACCCCCGTGAGCGTCGATGACAGCCATACATCGTCTGTATATGGAGTGGATTAATCAGTTGATGAAGGCATTTGTCACTTGGGCCCACACTCTGAGAAACGCATAAATGAGTTGAGCTGCAGTTGTCGGCCTTGGTCGAACGTCATTCAGTCTTCTTTGAACCTCGTCCCACAAGTGCTCTACCGGGTTTAAATCGGGGCTGGGCGCAGGCCAGTGCATGGTTTGGATGACATTCTGTTGCAGGAAGTCCCTTGTTGCTCTGGCAGTGTAGGCACGGGCGTTGTCCTGCTGGAAGACATGATTTCCGTGACGTCCAAAATGTGGCACAACGTGAGGTCTGAGGACTTGATCGATGTAGCGAGCAGCTGCGACACCATTGCCTCTTCCTGGACCAATATTCTGGAACACCACAGGACCGACTTTGTGATTGAGAGCAATAGCACAGCACCCCCATACCATGATGTTTGGACCACCCCACGAGTCTCTTTCCATCACACAGTCATCTGAGTAGCGTTCCCCACGTCTTCGCCAAACTCTCACTCTGCCATCTGCCGTGGAAACACAGTATCGGCTTTCGTCTGAGAAAAGAACGGTTCTCCACTCCTGGTAACACCAATTTTGATGCTGTGTGGCCCACTGCAGTCGGTCACGGCAGTGTCGAGCTGTAAGAATGGGGCCACGATACGGCCTGTGACAACGGACATCCCTGTTCTTCAAACGTCGACGGACTGTATCACCACTAATGTGTCTCTGGTGGGTTCCAAACGTTTGTCTTGCAGTTTCTGTAGCCCTGGTAAAGCGATCTTGGATGTGATGACACACAATCTGTCGATCCTGTCGTGGTGTTGTTCCCCTCGGTCTGCCACTGCGTGGGTGGTCATCGGTGCTGTTGGTGGCCTGGTATGGTTCCTGTAACCTGTAGATGGTTCTCACGTTGACATGGAAAACATTGGCAACCATTGGTGCAGTCTGTCCAGCATGCAATCTTCCAATAGCCTGGTCTCTCTGAATCCTCGTAAGTCTGGGAATGGCGCTGGCATCGAAACACGAATGATGAACACACGTTTTGGGGTGCCTTTTATAGGGAAAGTCACAAGGAGATGCACGTGCATTTTGATTTCCATGGGAATCATGCACGACTTTGTACCATGGTCGATTTTTTGCCTGCGTTTTGGTGACCTGTTTTTATCCACGTGTGCACCACTGTCGGTTGTTAGGATTAAATTTAGATACAGACTAATGTAAATAACAAGATATCTAAACGAAATGCATTGATATTTCTATGGGAAATGATCAGGAATTATTTTTATGAAGTGACGTTTCTATTGCTGTTCAGTGTATATCGCACCAGTCCGAAGGAAGCGGTTCAGTTTGGCATTTTTCATACGAAATTGGCAAAGCCGAGAAACGCACAAAATCCGTTAAAATTACCCTTTATAAACCGATAGAACCAGCCTTTAGAACCCTTTAGAATTACCCTTTCGAACCTATTAGAATTATCCTTTAGATACCTTTAGAATTGCACCTTAGAACCAATTAAAATTACCCTTTGGAACCTTTGGAATGAAAAAGAGGTTCTTCTTCTTCATTTAGGCTTACGAACATAGCCATTCATATTGAAGCGGCTTCACCGCTTAAAAACAGTGGTGACTTGATTTTGAAGCCCCTTCCTGAACAGACAGACAACCAGACTGGCGAAGAATAGATAAATAGACTAGAAAGGGCATTCGGTGGGGCCAATACCTCTGCAAGGTTCAGCAGTTTATGTTTTGTATCCCACCAACAGGCTGGATCCAATTCCGGACTGAACCAAAATTGAATTGGCTTGTTTTTGACACCTATGCAAATCATGCACCTAGTTTTGCTATAACTCGTCCACAATATCATGCTAAAAATCGTTTTTGGCATTATCACTCAATGGTAAAAAAAATCACTTAAAACTTAAAAAATTCGCATATTGGTATTCGGATATTCATCAAATTTGAATCAATTCTGCAATATATCTGATTTGGCATGAGCTTATCACTCAATGGTGGGAATAACTTTTTAAACTCTCAGATCCGAATCTTCACCAAAATTTCATCCTTGTCACACACTCAAACCCTCCACCAAATTTTTCCGAATCCATCCACAACTCTTTGAGATATCCTGTTCACAGACAAACAGGAAGACAAACAGACAGACACAGACAGACAGACAGGAAGTAGAGGACGGGGAAGACCGAGAAAGACTTGGCTAAAGATGGTGGAAGAAGAAATGCGGGCAAGGGGGTTAACAAGGAGAGATGCAGAAAATAGGGCAAGATGGAGAAGATTGTCATGGGGACCGCAAGGCTAACCCCCGCTCTAGCAGGGAAAATGGCCTTTTAATGCATGTTGTGTGTTGTGTAGACAAACAAACAAATAGACAGACAGGAGTGAAATTCCATAACCTGTGCCCACCGATGGTGGCAGAGCTACAAACATGGAGAGACAACAGATCTGGTCCGAACACTTAGCTTTGATAAACTTGAAGGACACATGGCACAATTCAAGCCATAAAGAGTGTGGTGATGCGTGACCTGGACGGAAGTTCATGTTAATTTTGTTCAAGACTTGACCTGCTGCCCTATCATCAGTTCACGCTCTCTCTCACCATGGTCTTCCATGAGACTCCATGTTGCAGAGAAACAACAACAATGGAAGATGTAAAAACAGAACAAAAGGAGTGCCGGTTACCTTAAAGATTTCAGAGGGTCATTTTCCTTGAACCAAGTGTGGTTCACAATCTCCTACAAAACAATGGATGTGTTGGAATCAAATATGAACACGATCAGGAAACACCTCCACTGGTGAGCAATATTGCATTTTGATCCACAATAACAGGAGGTCAGTTACCCCAGCATGTGTGAACATTCTTGTTTATGCAAATAAAACACTGCAAATGAAAACTGCATCAATCCCTCACCGTCATAGTGAGCCTCTCCATTGGATCCTCCCGAAGCATCGCAGCCAGAAGGGAAACCAATGTTTCGCTTGCAAAGGTTGGTGGACTGTTTCCCACATTGAAGTCAGTTTTGACATGTGACATCTACAAAGAAGTAAAACAAATGTATTCATGACCGAATCCCAAACAATCGTCGCAATCGAATACTAACATTTGCAAAATAAGCACATTCCAAACAAGCACTCACTGATGCAATAACCAAGGTTTGACTCGAAACTAATAAAATACATTTTCATTCATCAAATAAGTTATGGTGTACAACACAAAAGTTTTTTTCTTCGCTGAAAAAGAAACCCTGTCAACTCAATAATTGGATAATTTGAGGGTGAGATGCAAAATTGAGGGAGAATTTTGTGAAGCCATGGTGGACAATGGGGCCAGTGACACCATTATTGATCCAGGTGTGTCGAAGATTTTAATCCACATGCACACTGTACAGGCAGACACACACCAACAGACACACTGACATTGTTTAACTCAGTAAGGATGTTACAAAGGCAAAACGTATTTTAATTGGATAATTATAAAGGTGATTGATTATTGGAGACTATTTAGTTCATGAAATCTGCTCTGAGAGTGTTGCGCCCCAGCCGTGCTGTTGGTGAGATGGCAGGGTGGAGTGAAGGCCAGCCAACTTCTCACTTGGAGTGTTGCAGGAGATGTCTGGAGCACAGCGGCCTCTGTTTTGAACTGATAAATACAAACACCTTTGTACTAACATCTCACAAAAGGAAACATTTGCCCTATTCATATGCAATTTATATGTTACATCTTAAATGCGAAACGAAATAGTGTACCGTTTTTACATGGTTGTGAATTCGAATTAAAATGTTGGCAAACGAGTTAATTGTATTGTGGTTAATAAAAATGGTCTTATAAATAAATATATGAATGTCCACACAAAGGTCAAGACGCCCTGGGCTCCAAGATGTCTGCATTCCCTATCGTTTGTACGTGACACAACCTTTGGTCTACTGCGGCATAATTCAAAACATTACATCTGCCGTGGCCTTGATGATGACATAATCGGCCATGTTCGAGAGTATAAAATTGAGACCACTGAGAGAGGGAGGGTGAGAGAGGTCCTGGCCTAAATGATGTTACTATTCTGTATTTGATGTTATTTTAATGTACTTTTGAAGGTACTCCAAGTACCTCTGTATCCTTGGTATGTTCTTTGTGCCAGACCCCTCTCCCGAGTGTGATGAAATGAAGGAGGAGATCCTCATTGTAATTCCCTCTCTCGTGGTGGGGCTTCCCTATAAGAGGGACGGCTTTGGGAGTGAGGGATTACTGCGCTATTAAATGTGACTGGACTTGAGTTGGTAAGTTGAATAATGTTGCTTATGGGCTTGCTTGAGATGTGCTCGGGAATTATGTTTAGAGTTCTAATATATTGCTTATTCCTTGTTGCAGATGATGTGGAGATTGATTTCAATAAAGCTCTATATCTTGAGAGAGGTTGTGGATTAAAATTCTACCACACCGAGAATTAAAAATATTCTTCATTGTAATCCCATGCAGAGGACAATCGATTATTTCATTACAATTGTGTTGCCCTAATACTAATGATCAAAATTAATCCTCGTTAGACCAAAGTGTTGGAGGCTGGGAAAAAATTGATAGGTAATCAGGACACAGCCTTTAAGCGGCTGTGGTGGTGATGGCACCAATATTGGGATGCGGAGTTGTAAGGATAGAGTTGGGCAGTCTGGAGGTCAATGTGGTGGTATGGGTGGCCGAGGTGTGCGACCTTGTCTTCTGGGATTGAGTTTCTTGGTTGAACACGTCTGTCAACCTGACCTTTGGTGAGGTCAAATGTGGTTGGGCACTGGGGGCTGCGCATTTGGTCAAACTGGGGGATGCGAGGAGGTGGAGGGGACATGATGGGGATGCCACGCACTACAACAGTGCTCCTCATGTCTGAGGCCTTGGTAATGGCAGAGTTGGCAGCAGGTGCTCACCACGTTGGCCAGCTTGGGCTAGTGGAGCCATGGTTCTCACAGGAGGCTGAAGGATGGATGGTGGGTCTCGCCCTTGTGGGCCATATTGGCGGTCTGGCTGTTCAACTTGTCCCGATAGCCCTCGCACGGTAGAGGGGCAGAGCTGTCGTAGCCAAGTTTAGTCGTGTAATGAAGGTCACTGGAGGAGGCGGGTCCACATGCTTGCCAGTACAGTCGGATAAAAGGGAATTTGTAGGAAATTGGTTGGCCCCATGGGTAAATTTGGGAATTCGGCAGGGTGGATGACACTCTTGGACCCGACCAACCTGTGACTCACAAACTACCTGCACTTAAGGTAAGGCCTTAATGTTTACTGTCCCAAGTGTTTGGTACTTGCTCACAAATTGGAGAATGAGTCATTTGGAATGGGGAGGACGAGAGTGACGAAATGGTTGGTGAGGGAATTGGTTTGAGCGCCACAAAGTGTCTTTTGGGTGGTGATTGTATATGTGTAAACGTTTTGGTGTTTTTGTGTTGTCGTGAGAATAGAGATTGAATTGTGTTTGGAAGAGTGAATATGGGAAATACAACATGTAAGCAGGCCATGGCAGTACACCAACAAATACCAACATCTTTATTGCGTGACCGTGTTGAGAATTGAATGGCAGCAGGGGAATGAATGTCATTTTGGATTTCGTGGGTGGGGAAGGTGTGTGTGTCCGTAGGAATGGATCAAGCTCTGGATGAACGGTGACTGCGCCCCCCTCCCCCCGAGGTAATTTGTCCCTGGCAACCGGTGGTGTCGGAAATTGGAAACCCGTCAGAGGGGGGTCTGGTTGGGCTACCAGCGGGTATTGAGACCCCTGGCGACCCAGAGGCGATGAGAGCCTGAGGCCAAGGGAGTCTGGTGCGGATACCTTTCCTGGCAGGACAGATAAGGAGCTGTTTTTGGCTGCCAAGGGGCTATTTTTTTTAATTTTTTTTTTGTATACAAGATCGAGGCTCGTGAAAGAACGAACATTAATCACACAAAAAGTGAAACCGACACATAAAACACAAAAAACAAGGGGAGTGGTAGACAAGATGGGGAGAGAGGGGGAAGGACACAAACACAACATTTGAGAGCAGGGACATCGGGAGAAATGTGGGAGGGGGAGGGCTTGGGGGGAGGTGGGAGAGGTGTAAAACATATGAACACTGCAAGGACTTCCAGGAAAGAAGTTGGAATTTCCAAAAAAAAAAAAAAAAGTGTAATTTTGAGTGTTTTTGAGTGTGCATGCTGCGGTAGCAGAAACGTTGGCTGCCCGGAGTTGATGAATGCCTTTCCACTTCAGTTGAATTATGCTCAACCAGTTCCTGCCTAGTAAGGAAGGGACCTTTCCAGGAATGACGATCAGGGGTAGGTGAAAACTCACGGTTATCGTAGCCCACCGTGACGTCACATGTACCGCAGGGAACAATCTTCTCACCTGTGTAGGTGGAGAGTCCATAGGTTGTGGGTTTCAGGTTGTAGGTTTCAGGTCGTGTCGGTCAGCATCACTCCACAGGTTTGTGAAAACAGCATGGCTGATGAGCGAGACAGCCACACCAGTGTCGACCTCCATTTGCAATGGTCGATTGTTGACGACAACAGTGGCAAGAAAAGGGTCCCACTTATGGCGAGAATCAATATGAAACAGGTGATACGATTCTGAGTTGTTGGAAACAAAGCTCACCTGGTAAAGCTCAGGTTCCTCTGAACCAATAAACTGATGAATCTTCTTGTCAGCAGTTTTCTCTTTTCCCTATTTGCCCCGGTCACGCCCCGGTCATACACACACACAAACACACACACACACAAAGGTGGATACCTTGAGACCTGTGAGAGCTCTGTTCCACCTTCTGAAAATGCATATGGAGATAATAACCGAAAATGACGAAACTTTGCCAGAACAAATGAAATTAGTGAAAACACTACGACGACGTTAAAATGGAATTTCCTGAGATAGGTGTGCCAAGTGCACATTGACACGAGGTAGACGAACAAGAACAAATGTTACGGATTTATGTGAATTGATGTGAATTACTATTCAGGTCTTTGCTTATTAATGTGTAGTCGATTAAAGGTTGTTGTGATTAAAGGGTCAGGAGCCCTTCTGGGGAAAAGGAGACCGGAAACGGAAGAAGAAAAGACACGAGGTCCGGGAGAAGCGGCGATCTTCTTCCTCTTCCTCGCCCAGCGCCGAGAAGAGCGGTATCGATATTGAGCAGCGTGGGGAACGCTGCGTTTGACAGCCCGTCTGGCGAGAGGAGTTACCTGGACAGGGTAATTACCCCTTTACACGTCAAGTCGCCGTGGGTTCGTGCACGGAACCCAGCGTCCGGCACAGTTCGCCTCACCGTCTACAAGGACGCGTACGGGTCGCACCTTGGGCCTCGCGCGCGTTGCAAGCCGCGCTTGGTTTTGCCCCATTGCTTGGCAAGGAGGTGTGCGCTGCAGCAGCTGTCCCCGGTACGAGACGTGCACGTTTAGAGCACGACCGCCCAGGGTTCGTTCAACCACCCACGTGCGGCGATCGAACTACAGGAGTACGGAGACATTGTGAGAGACATTGACCATGGAGGGAGTCGGGAGTGGGGCTCACGTGAGGAATGTATAAGATGGCCATCTTAGAGCTATTGTAGATGAGTTTACATCTTAGTAATGTTGTTGATTGAGCGTTGATTATTGTTGATTGATTGGGAATACATTATCCATTAATCAGGATCCTTGGTGTAGGGGTTTCCTATTGACTTGAATTGTTTGTGTCTTTCATATTGATTGTGTTGCGAAAGCGTATAAATCATATATCTTTCTGGCGGGGTGCCTCCCACGGTCCGGGGGTCACCGAGACCAGGTAGTTACCGGGAGGACCACGTAACAGAATTGGGGGCTCGTCCGGGATTTAAAATTGTATAACATAATAAAATAATAAATTTTATGAATTAAAATTTATTAATTAATTATTAATTGGTAAATTTTTGAGAAATTGTGGTAAAGTCTTGGGTGAAGGTTAACAGGTGTTAACGATAGTCACCATGGCGTTTGTTGCACAGAACTTTGCGGTAACACCTAGTGAGGCACAGTTCCGAGCGTTACTAAAAGCGGACCTCTTGAAATTGGCCAAACATTTTAACTTGGAGGCCCAAACTAATTTGAGGAAGGCAGAGTTGCAGACCACGGTGATATGGTCTATGGTGGGATTAGGAACATGGGACGAGTTAGCCTGGCAGTGGCTACCCGAAGAACCAGAAGACGTTGAGCTCCGGAAACTGGAGTTGCAATTATGGAGCCAGGAACGGATCAAAGAAGAGGAAAGGAAAGCAGAAGAGAGGAGAGAAGAGAAACAAGCAGAGGAAAGGAGAGTGGAACGAGAACTCCAGGAAAGGTTAAAAGAAGAGGAAAGGAAAGCAGAAGAGAGGAGAGAAGAGAAACAAGCAGAGGAAAGGAGAGTGGAACGAGAACTCCAGGAAAGGTTAGCAGAAGAAGAAAGGAAAGCAGAAAAGGAAAGAGTAGAAGAAGAAAGGAAAGCAGAAGAGAGGAGAGAAGAGAAACAAGCAGAGGAAAGGAGAGTGGAACGAGAACTCCAGGAAAGGTTAGAAGGGAGAAAAGCAGAGGAGAGGAGAGCTGCCAGGGAACTCGAAGCAGAGGAGAGAAAAGCCGAAAGGGAGTTGAAGGAACGTGATCTGGCGCTTCAGCAAGAGATTAAATTCAAGGAGCTGGATTTAATGAGAGAACGGGGAGAGGTACCACCCTTGCTGATGGGGTCGACACCTAGCCAGAACACCTGGGAGGTGGGCAGACATGTGAGGCTGGTTCCACCCTTCAGTGAAAAGGAAGTCACTCAATTTTTTCCACACTTTGAGAAAGTGGCTCGACAGTTAAACTGGCCGGAGGAGGCCTGGACCATACTAGTGCAAAGTGTGCTGGTGGGTAAAGCTCAAGAGATTTATTCGGCGTTACCAATGGACCAATGTGCAGATTATGAGGTATTGAAGAAGCATATCCTCAAAGCCTATGAGTTGGTTCCGGAAGCTTACCGGCAAAAATTCAGGAATGCCAGGAAGAGGGAGAGTGAGACCCATGTGGAGTTTGCTAGAGTGAAAGAAAACATGTTTGATCGGTGGTGTGAGTCAAAAGGAGTCGGGAATGACTTCAAAGCATTGCGTGACCTGATGCTGATGGAGGAATTTCAACAGTGTGTCCACGAGGACATCAAAGTGTACCTGCAGGAAAAGAAAGTACCGAAGTTGTGGGACGCAGCCACCATGGCAGATGATTATGCCTTAACACACCGGATAGGGGTCCACACACCTAGCTCCTCGCCTAGACTTCAGCAGGGGAGTTATGGAACACCCGGGGCGGAGAACGACAATACATGGCGGCGGCCTCGAGAGGATTATGGGGACAACGCGGATACCCCACCTGTTCGAAATCAGAGGGCTACGGGCTAGGCTGGGCCAAATCGGAGGTGATTTTCCTAATTCAATGTAATTTACCTAAAAGTTGTGAGTGAGTATCAGGAACAAAATCATGAAAAAAAAATTCAAAAATATTGACGTTTTACGGTCAGACAGCCCGTTACCATAGCAACAGTTACAGACGACTCAAAAAATGCCTAAATTGACGATTTCTCAAGCTGTGTTTGACCCCCAGAGTTGATTCTGGTACCAAAAGATGCAGAATTGAAAGCCAAGGATGATTGGATAGCTTAACAATGTCTGTGACACAATTCAATACCACTTTTATCCAAAAAACTGATTTTTGTCTGAAATTTCAAGCATATTTATGGGAAAAAATTGAAAATTTTGCTTTTTAATCATAGGATAACCATTAATCAGATTAAATTTACTTTAAATTGTCTTTTACAACCTTGTATTGTCCAGTTTTTATAACTGTTATAACGTTGTTTAAATTTGGCCATCTTCATTTCAATAAAAAAAAGTTAACAAAAGCAGCTTACAATCATTAATTTTAATGCCTGCTTTCGGTTGTTACTGTAACCATTCATCAGGGCGTTCAAGGCGCCCTTGCACACATCAAGGATAGGTGCTCTTGTCTTCGATACAACGGCAGTGAACTCTGGGGTCAAGAGTGGAGTCGTAGTAAGACTGGAGACTGAGTTTGGCAGGAGTCTTCTGCAACTGGCGTGTCGGTACCACATCCACGAATTGGTTGGAGGGGCGTCTTGCTCAATAGTGTATGGCCCCACCACAGGACCTAATGAACAGCTGTTCAAGCGACTGCTCAACACTTGGAGTGAATTGGACCAGGGCAACTACACATTGGTCGAGGTGTCTGCTCAACAGAGAGAGCTGGCTGGCCATGTACATGCCACCATCACCTTCCTTCAGACGTGGATGGACAATAGCACAAAGGAGACTCTTCGACACGACTACCTGGAGCTGGCACACCTCACACTGCTGTTTCTTGGAGGGACTGTCCCTGATGGTATGAGGACCATCACTATCAAAGCTCCTGGGGCATTCCACCACGCCCGTTGGATGAGCAAGACTTTATACACTATAAAGGTGGCACTCTTCCGTTGGCAGCTGGGAGATATCTACACACCCGAAGAGCTGGAAGACATAACCAGTCTCGCTGCATTCATGTCAGTCTTCTACACTAAAGCGTGGTTGACATGTACCAGTGCTGCAGATGCACCATCTAACGACATGTACCTGATGAAGAACCTCCTCAAGGCTGAGGCCAGTATCGCAAAGAATCCAACAAAGTGGCCTGCCAAATTTCTGTCCTTTGTGACTGTGGCCCGAGAGAAGCTACAAAACCATTTGTGGTACCTCTCAGAGAGATTGGTCTCTTTGGCACTCTTCTCGGACAGAACGTCATCTGACAAGCAGACTATGAGAAGGGCTATGCTCAGGTACCATGGACTGCACATAACATGATACAGGAGATGCCAGCCTCACAGCAATTGGGGAGTAAAGCCCTCAAAGACTTTGTTGGTTACGACTCTTGGAGCATGTTTGAACTCTTGGGTATTGACTCCAGTTTTGTCAAGCTCCCCGTTGCACAGTGGCCCACCTCAGACAGCTATCGTCATGGCAAGGAAGTTGTGGCCAAACTCCCAGTTGTCAATGACGCAGCAGAGCGGACACTTGGACTCGCCGCAGATTTGAACACTAACAAGGCCCCCAAATCTGAGGCGCAGCTCCAGGCTCTATACAGGGTTGTGAAGGGCGTCAGGGAGAAGCTGCATGGACTGGCAACATCCACTGAGGTTGTGACTAAGAAGTCATTGGCCTCCATTGATTACAATTGGGACGAGGTTTTTTATTTTGTTATCAATGTTCAATGTCAGACCTTAAATTTGAGACAAAAAAGCTTAATCAATGACAAAAGTTAATTTAAAGGACATTTAATTTTTGACTATAGCTCTGATTAATGATTATCCTATGATTAAAAAGCAAAATTTTCATTTTTTTTTCAAACAAATGCCTTAAATTTGAGATAAAAATGAGTTTTTGGGATAAAAGTTGTATTGAATTGTGTCACAGACATTGTTAAGCTATCCAATCATCCTTGGCTTTCAATTCTGAATCTTTTGGTACCAGAATCAACTCTGGGGGTCACACACAGCCTGAGAAATCATCGATTTTAAGAATTTTTCGAGTCGTCTGTAACGGTTGCTATGGTAAAGGGCTGTTTTACCGTAAGACGTCAATATTTTTGAAAAAAAAATTCATGGTTTTGTTTCTGTTACCCAGCCACAACTTTTAGGTAAATTACAACCTTGTAGTATGAAAAATTGAAAATCACCCCTGATTTGGCCCAGCCTACTACGGGCCCAAGACAAACGTATTTTTCGGGGGACCCGAGGCAGACCACGAGTTTTTCCTCCGGGCCTACTTGCGCTTTTTGCAAGAAACCTGGACACTTGATGTCCAGTTGTTACCTCATTAAAAGGGAAGACCCAGAGCGGAGTCCGACTATTACCACTCCGAATGCGATGGCAAGCGTAAGAAATCGCCCATAGAAGAGTTACCAACCATTTATTTATGAGGGGTTGGTCTCACTCAAGGGAGACTTGACTAACCCAAGACCGGTTAGGGTTTTGAGGGACACAGGAGCCCATCAATCCTTAATGCTTGAAGGCATTTTGCCATTGTCAAAGAGTACCGCAACTGGTGATAGTGTTCGGTTACAAGGGATCGGTGGCTGTGTTAGTGCCCCACTTCATGTCATCCATTTGGAATCCGATTTGGTGTCAGGACCGGTCACCGTCGGTTTACAAGCCACGCTTCCTGTAGAGGGAATATCTGTGATTATCGGGAATGATTTGGCCGGGGGGCAAATTTATGGTAACCTGAGGGTGGGTAAAGAGCCCCGCAGGGGAAATAACACCACCCCCGCTCGGGATGGCGACAAAAGTTCCAAGTTATTTGTAGGGGGACTGAACTTCAACACAGAGGAAGAAGTTCTGACCTCTGTCTTCAACAGATATGGGCCGCTGGTGGAAGTGCGGGTGGTAAAAGACAGGGAAACGCAACGGTCAAGAGGGTTCGGCTTTGTCACGTTTGCAAGCACAAGAGACGCCAGAGAGGCAGAGAAGAATTGGAATGGTAAGGATTTGGAGGGTCGGACCATAACAGTAGGGAAGGCATTTCGGAGGCGTCGAGAGGTCTACAGAAGAGGACAACTTGGCAGTAGTTTTGGGGTTGGCAGCAGCCGATATTACTATGGAGGCTCCCAGAGTTACGGCACCTCCCGAAAGAATGAACGTCAGAGCACTGGCCGAGAAGGAGACCGCCAGTCAGGTAACGGCTGGGACCAGGGGTCCCACCGTAACTGTTAGGAGTCTGGAGAAGTTGAAGCACTATATACGGGGGAGCCGCCGAGCCGGGGCTCCTACACAGACTAACCGTGAACGCCACGTTCTTAAAGGCGTCCAGGTAGTGAACTTTCCTGCACGGACTAACCGTGAACTCCACGTTCTTAAAGGCGTCCATGTAATGAACTTTCCTCCCCGGACTAACCGTGAACTCCACATTCCTTAAGACGTCCATGTAGGAATACTCAGCTGGGCCTCCCGAAAAAGTGCTATCGAGAGGTTTAAATTTGGGGGCTTTGGTCACCACCTCTTAACCGTCATTCAAGAGAAACTAGAAATGGTTGACGCTTGGTCCAGAGGGAATTAATCTAGGGGATTGTGTGAAATTTTGTTGCTTTATTTTAAAGTGATAACTGTGCCCGGGGGGAACTGATGATTTGGGGGGGGGGGGGGGAGGGGGGGGGGAGTTATCTGGTTTGTTTATCCAAGTTGGCCGGCAAAGAAAGTTTTCGCTGGGTTCAAACTTTCTTTCTTGAAGGGGGGGAGTGTTACGGATTTATGTGAATTGATGTGAATTACTATTCAGGTCTTTGCTTATTAATGTGTAGTCGATTAAAGGTTGTTGTGATTAAAGGGTCAGGAGCCCTTCTGGGGAAAAGGAGACCGGAAACGGAAGAAGAAAAGACACGAGGTCCGGGAGAAGCGGCGATCTTCTTCCTCTTCCTCGCCCAGCGCCGAGAAGAGCGGTATCGATATTGAGCAGCGTGGGGAACGCTGCGTTTGACAGCCCGTCTGGCGAGAGGAGTTACCTGGGCGGGGTAATTACCCCTTTACACGTCAAGTCGCCGTGGGTTCGTGCACGGAACCCAGCGTCCGGCACAGTTCGCCTCACCGTCTACAAGGACGCGTACGGGTCGCACCTTGGGCCTCGCGCGTGTTGCAAGCCGCGCTTGGTTTTGCCCCGTTGCTTGGCAAGGAGGTGTGCGCTGCAGCAGCTGTCCCCGGTACGAGATGTGCACGTTTAGAGCACGACCGCCCGGGGTTCGTTCAACCGCCCACGTGCGGAGATCGAACTACAGGAGTACGGAGACATTGTGAGAGACATTGACCATGGAGGGAGTCAGGAGTGGGGCTCACGTGAGGAATGTATAAGATGGCCATCTTAGAGCTATTGTAGATGAGTTTACATCTTAGTAATGTTGTTGATTGAGCGTTGATTATTGTTGATTGATTGGGAATACATTATCCATTAATCCGGATCCTTGGTGTAGGGGTTTCCTATTGACTTGAATTGTTTGTGTCTTTCATATTGATTGTGTTGCGAAAGCGTATAAATCATATATCTTTCTGGTGGGGTGCCTCCCACGGTCCGGGGGTCACCGAGACCAGGTAGTTACCGGGAGGACCACGTAACACAAACAACATAAAAATCGACCCATATACAGGAGCTCGACTACAAAGCATCATTCCAATACCTCGCAGTAGAAGAGGGCCACCAGATATGTCACAAAGAATACCTGCATAGAACGAGGCTGATCCTGAAAACATACCTTTCTTAAAGGAACAAAATGAAAGCCATAAACCAACTCGCAATACCAGTATTCCAGTTCACCTGCAGAATAATAAACTAGCCACAAGCGGAAATCAATAAGCTTTATATAAAACAAGGAAACTCCGCACCATTAACATAATGTTTCACAAAAATCAATGCATCCCAACAATGCACCTGCCAAAAAGAGAAAGAGGTAGCGACCTGAGCTCGACCAAGCACACATAATGACAACAAGAATGGCACTCAGTAGAGAGCATACCTCTGCCAGGCTGAACAGTTTACTTTTTGTATCCCAGAGTAGACCAGAAAATCACAATACAGAATCACATTTCATCAAAATCATCCGTCCACAACTTCTTGAGAAATCCTGCAACAACTTTTTGAGTTTGAGATGGATCTTTTTTGGCCCTATCTCCCAATGGTGAAGAATCGCTTTAAAGGTTATACTAGCCGGAAACGGATCCCGATCTATGGGGGTGATCCCTATAGTTGAAAGGGAGGGGGGGGGGGGTGGGGGTGAAGAAGTCAGCAAAAATGTATGCTTTTTGGACTGTGGGCACCAAAGCCTGAAGTGCCCCCACCATCTTGCGTGTACGGTACCTCCCAGCTACGTAAGTGAGGTTCACACTTGTGGGTAATGACACGGAAGCCATGGTTTTGCAGGGGGGTTGGAAGAAGTGTTGTGATTATTGAAATGTGTATGATTGATTATCGTGGGTTTATGTGAGTGAATGGGGGAAGATCCAGCGCGTCATGTCACTCACCTGTACTACCAGGACAGGGCCCGCGGAAATTTGCGTACATTGGGATGGCTCTGCAGGTAATGTTGGGCATTGTGGCATCCACCGGGGAACGTGGTCTTTAGAGAGATACAGGGGTTGTACAAATGTTCATGGTCTTTGATTAAGGTGTGTGAGTAAGAAAGAGTGGTTTTGTCGTGACATTTTTCTTCCCGCCCAAGAGTTAGGAGCGAGGACTCAACTCAACTCAAATATTTGAATGGTTGCTAAGGGATGTAGAGCGGAAAGGAGAACAGGTAAGTCAGCTACGGCGCGTTTCCCACAGCCCCTCCGAATTTATTTCAAAGGCTAATTAAGTGTGAGTCGGTAAGTGTTAAGGCGAGAACGGTAATGCCTGCATTGAACCTTGCAGGAGCTGCAGTTCCGGGGGGGGGGGGGGGGGGGGTTGGGGAGAGCTGTGTTACGTGTGTAGGTGTAGGCATGACATATCTTATTTGATATATAAA
Organism: Myxine glutinosa; assembly: GCF_964187855.1. Classification (NCBI taxonomy): domain Eukaryota; kingdom Metazoa; phylum Chordata; class Myxini; order Myxiniformes; family Myxinidae; genus Myxine; species Myxine glutinosa. Next base: position 92,679 of record NW_027617835.1, read on the forward strand.
TTGTGTCGGCTAGCGTTCTCCGAATGTCGTGTGGAACGACCTCTGTATCTAAGTAGGCCGAATGTCCGGGGTCGATTGTATATGTCTCTCCATGTGTGGAGCTATGCTGACTAGATAGGGTCCATAAGGATAAACCCAGTGTGTAATTGCCCTGTGATTTTTCCCTTCGTTGTTATTGAATCAAAAAAGGCACTTGATAAGCAAACTGCAACAAGCACGGTAAATGGATCCATTAACTCACACCGCTACCAGGTCCGACAAACCTAGCACATTCGCCGATCGGCAAGGGAACGTCATGCGAACATTCCCAAAATACTGGGCTCTGCCCCCTCGATGGCCTGTAACTGAGAGGCCACGCCCCAAGCTTCGTGACGGGGCATGCGTCTGGCGGAGGATGACGTCAGGGAGACGCGCAACGAACCTTGGGAGAGAGACTGGCCATCTTGTCGTCTTCTCGGTGTGAGATAGTGAGCTGTCGCATTCTTGCTTCTCTCCTGCTGAGTAGGCCACGGAGGTCGCTTATGCTCGTGTTTGGAGTGATTTGTGGGTTGAGGACGATTGCGTTGGATACGTCGTGTGCTGAGGCGCTAGTTTCAAAACAGCTGGAGCTCGGAACAGCTAAGGAAGGAGAAAAAGGGCTGACGTGATACGCGCCATCTTGGGTACCTCCCTGCGCACGGCTTTGGGTCGCTGTGAACCCCGATTGGAATTCGACACCCTTGTTTAGACATGGAGCTGAGTTTGGCCGATAATAAAACATTTATTTTCTTTACTTTATTATTCCCCCTTGTTGGTCGTGTGCGTCAGAGTGCGGAGACGTCTGTTTAGTTTTATGAGTTACCTTACATTTACCTTTGTTCATTATCAGTGTAAATAAATTTATTTGTACATTTTATTCACTGTGTCTGTGGAATCGGATGACCACGTGTGTTTGAGATCAGATAAGGCCTCGAGCCTTTCCCACGAGCGCCAAAGACAATTCCGCCAGAGATTGGAGTCTACGCTTTGGAGTGTGAAGATCGTTTTTGGCCATCCGTCACCCTGAGGTGTTCACAACAGGGTCGACAAGACAATACCTTCTCAAGGCACTGTGTGAAACGCTCAAGACTCCCTTCGCGCAACACACTCATAGTATCAGCATTTCCTTTCACACCACATTCATAATCATGACACCAATATAAACTAGAACGGCACTCAGTTGAGAGCATACCACCGCCAGGTGAACAGTTTACGTTTTGTATCCCAGAGTAGACCAGAAAATCACAATACAGAATCACATTTAATCAAAATCATCTGTCAACAACTTTTTTTAGATCTTCTGCTGTATATAGTTTTTGGCCCTATCTCCCAATGGTGAAAAATCGTTTAGAAAAATTATACTTGCCGGGTCCAAATCCGGATCTTCACCAAAATCTAAGCATTTCGTCCTTGTCACATACGCTACCTTTCTGCCAAATTTCGTCAGAATCCGTCCACAACTTTTTGAGATATTTTGTTCACAAACAAACAGACAGACAGACAGGGGTGAAAACATAACCTCCATCCACCTTTGGTGGTGGAGGTAACAATACTCACTTCAATATTATTATGTCCATCAAATTGAAGTCCATCAAATAATTCTGTGAAGAGGATGCCAAGTGCCCACACATCGACTGGGGGACCTTCGTAGCCATGCTCTGTGATCTCTGGTGCCATAAAGTCAGGTGTGCCACAGTAATCGTAAAATTTTTTACGATGTATGAAAGGTGAGGCCATGTTGAAGTCGATGACCTTGACAATCCAATTATAGCTGAAAAGCACGTTTTCTGGCTGGAGAATAAACAGAAGTCAAAATGTGAAAAAACATGAAACCTTTGGTGATATATTACATTGAAGGAAAGATGTAAATGCAGTGGCTTGGGAACCGAGTACCCTCGTCCCTCCATACAAGGGGAAAGGTGACCCTCTGGACTGTGGCTCGTATCGAGCGATAAAGTTATTGGAGCATGGAATGAAGGTATTGGAAAGGGTGTTTTTTTTTTTGTTTTTTTTTTTTAAGGAAGAAATCCCTGGTGTTGTTGGATCCCTGGTGTTGGGCTAGCGGCTAGGGTGCCGGTTTAGGATCCTAGAATCCTGGGTTCGAATCCCGGTCAATCGCTGAATTACCGCCAGGGGGGCTGACTCAGCCTGTCATCCTTCCGAGGTCGGCAAATTGAGTACCAGTTCACTGGTAATTCCCTGCTTGTCGTTAAAGGCGGCAAAAAGGGTTGGCGTCAGGAAGGGCATCCGGCCGTAAAACATTGCTTCACAAAGGGGACCGAAAAACAACAACAACCACAGTTCCCGAAAAAGGCCAACCCCCGTTTGCGGGGGAAAATGGCCTCTAAAGGTGGTTTTTTTTTTTTTAAGGAAGAAAGTGAAGATTGACGAAATGCAGTTTGGATTTATGCCAGGAAGAGGAACGACAGACGCGCTTTT
>NW_027617836.1:0-95103 GCF_964187855.1 Myxine glutinosa
TTTCGCACTTGTGTTAGTGTTGAAAAACCACTTTTCGCCACTTGTGTTAGTGTTGAAAAACCACTTTTCGCACTTGTGTTAGTGTTGAAAAACCACTTTTCGCACTTGTGTTAGTGTTGAAAAACCACTTTTCGCACTTGTGTTAGTGTTGAAAAACCACTTTTCGCACTTGTGTTGGTGCAGAAAACCACTTTTGCACTTGTATTAGTGTGGAAAAACCACTTTTCGCACTTGTGTTAGTGTTGAAAAACCACTTTTCGCACTTGTGGTTGGTGCAGGAAAACCACTTTGCACTTGTATTAGTGGGGAAAAAACACTTTTTGCACTTGTGATAGTGTTGAAAAACCACTTTTTGCACTTGTGTTAGTGTTGAAAAACCACTTTTCGCACTTGTGTTAGTGTTGAAAAACCACTTTCGCACTTGTGTTGGTGCAGGAAACCACTTTTGCACTTGTATTAGTGTGGAAAAAACCACTTTTTGCACTTGTGTTAGTGTTGAAAAACCACTTTTCGCACTTGTGTTAGTGTTGAAAAACCACTTTTCGCACTTGTGTTGTGCAGGAAACCACTTTTGCACTTGTATTAGTGTGGAAAAAACACTTTTTGCACTTGTGATAGTGTTGAAAAACTACTTTTCGCACTTGTGATAGTGTTGAAAACCACTTTTGCACTTGTGTTAGTGCAGGAAACCACTTTTCGCACTTGTGTTAGTGTTGAAAAACCACTTTTCGCACTTGTGATAGTGTTGAAAAACCACTTTTCGCACTTGTGTTGGTGCAGGAAACCACTTTTGCACTTGTATTAGTGTGGGAAAAAAACACTTTTTTGCACTTGTGATAGTGTTGAAAAAGAACTTTTCGCACTTTTGTTAGTGTTGAAAAACCACTTTTCGCACTTGTGTTGGTGCAGGAACCACTTTTGTACTTGTATTAGTGTGGAAAAAACACTTTTCGCACTTGTGTTAGTGTTGAAAAACCACTTTTCGCACTTGTGTTAGTGTTGAAAAACCACTTTTCGCACTTGTGTTGGTGCAGGAAACCACTTTTGCACTTGTATTAGTGTGGAAAAAACACTTTTTGCACTTGTGATAGTGTTGATAAACCACTTTTTGCACTTGTGTTAGTGTTGAAAAACCACTTTTTGCACTTCTGTTGGTGCAGGCAACCACTTTTGCACTTGTATTAGTGTGGAAAAACCACTTTTCGCACTTGTGTTAGTGTTGAAAAACACTTTTCGCACTTGTGTTAGTGTTGAAAAACCACTTTTCGCACTTGTGTTGGTGCAGGAAACCACTTTTGCACTTGTATTAGTGTGGAAAAACCACTTTTTGCACTTGTGTTAGTGTTGAAAAACCACTTTTCGCACTTGTGTTAGTGATGAAAAACCACTTTTCGCACTTGTGTTAGTGTTGAAAAACCACTTTTCGCACTTGTGTTAGTGTTGAAAAACCACTTTTTGCACTTGTGTTGTTGCAGGAAACCACTTTTGCACTTGTATTAGTGTGGAAAAAACACTTTTCGCACTTGTGTTAGTGTTGAAAAACCACTTTTCGCGCTTGTGTTAGTGTTGAAAAACCACTTTTCGCACTTGTGTTGGTGCAGGAAACCACTTTTGCACTTGTATTAGTGTGGAAAAACCACTTTTCGCACTTGTGTTAGTGTTGAAAAATCACTTTTCGCACTTGTGTTAGTGTTGAAAAACCACTTTTCGCACTTCTGTTGGTGCAGGAAACCACTTTTGCACTTTTATTAGTGTTGAAAAACCACGTTTCGCACTTGTGTTAGTGTTGAAAAACCACTTTTAGCACTTGTGTTGGTGCAGGAAACCAATTTTGCACTTGTATTAGTGTGGAAAAAACACTTTTTGCACTTGTGTTAGTGTTGAAAAACCACTTTTCGCACTTGTGTTAGTGTTGAAAAACCACTTTTCGCACTTGTGTTAGTGTTGAAAAACCACTTTTCGCACTTGTGTTGGTGCAGGAAACCACTTTTGCACTTGTATTAGTGTGGAAAAAACACTTTTTGCACTTGTGATAGTGTTGAAAAACCACTTTTGGCACTTGTGTTAGTGTTGAAAAACCACTTTTCGCACTTGTGTTGGTGCAGGAAACCACTTTTGCACTTATATTAGTGTGGAAAAAACACTTTTTGCACTTGTGATAGTGTTGAAAAACCACTTTACGCACTTGTGTTAGTGTTGAAAAACCACTTTTCGCACTTGTGTTGGTGCAGGAAACCACTTTTGCACTTGTATTCATGTGGGAAAACCACTTTTCGCACTTGTGTTAGTGTTGAAAAACCACTTTTCGCACTTGTGTTAGTGTTGAAAAACCACTTTTCGCACTTGTGTTAGTGTTGAAAAACCACTTTTCGCACTTGTGTTGGTGCAGGAAACCACTTTTGCACTTGTATTAGTGTGGAAAAAACACTTTTTGCACTTGTGATATTGTTGAAAAACCACTTTTCGCACTTGTGTTAATGTTGAAAAACCACTTTTCGCACTTGTGTTGGTGCAGGAAACCACTTTTACACTTGTATTAGTGTGGAAAAACCACTTTTAGCACTTGTGTTAGTGTTGAAAAACCACTTTTCGCACTTGTGTTAGTGTTGAAAAACCACTTTTCGCACTTGTGTTAGTGTTGAAAAACCACTTTTTGCACTTGTGTTGGTGCAGGAAACCACTTTTGCACTTGTATTAGTGTGGAAAAACCACTTTTCGCACTTGTGTTACTGTTGAAAAACCACTTTTCGCACTTGTGTTGGTGCAGGAAACCACTTTTGCACTTGTATTAGTGTGGAAAAAACACTTTTTGCACATGTGATAGTGTTGAAAAACCACTTTTCGCACTTGTGTTAGTGTTGAAAAACCACTTTTCGCAATTGTGTTGGTGCAGGAAACCACTTTTGCACTTGTATTAGAGTGGAAAAACCACTTTTTGCACTTGTGTTAGTGTGGAAAAACCACTTTTCGCACTTGGGTTAGTGTTGAAAAACCACTTTTCGCACTTGTATTAGTGTTGAAAAACCACTTTTCGCACTTGTGTTGGTGCAGGAAACCACTTTTGCACTTGTATTAGTGTGGAAAAACCACTTTTTGCACTTGTGATAGTGTTGAAAAACCACTTTTCACACTTGTGTTAGTGTTGAAAAACCACTTTCCGCACTTGTGTTGGTGCAGGAAACCACTTTTACACTTGTATTAGTGTTGAAAAACCACTTTTCGCACTTGTGTTAGTGTTGAAAAACCACTTTTCGCACTTGTGTTAGTGTTGAAAAACCACTTTTCGCACTTGTGTTAGTGTTGAAAAACCACTTTTTGCACTTGTGTTGGTGCAGGAAACCACTTTTGCACTTGTATTAGTGTGGAAAAACCACTTTTCGCACTTGTGTTACTGTTGAAAAACCACTTTTCGCACTTGTGTTGGTGCAGGAAACCACTTTTGCACATGTATTAGTGTGGAAAAAACACTTTTTGCACATGTGATAGTGTTGAAAAACCACTTTTCGCACTTGTGTTAGTGTTGAAAAACCACTTTTCGCAATTGTGTTGGTGCAGGAAACCACTTTTGCACTTGTATTAGAGTGGAAAAACCACTTTTTGCACTTGTGTTAGTGTGGAAAAACCACTTTTCGCACTTGGGTTAGTGTTGAAAAACCACTTTTCGCACTTGTATTAGTGTTGAAAAACCACTTTTCGCACTTGTGTTGGTGCAGGAAACCACTTTTGCACTTGTATTAGTGTGGAAAAACTACTTTTCGCACTTGTGATAGTGTTGAAAAACCACTTTTGCACTTGTGTTAGTGCAGGAAACCACTTTTCGCACTTGTGTTAGTGTTGAAAAACCACTTTTCGCACTTGTGATAGTGTTGAAAAACCACTTTTCGCACTTGTGTTGGTGCAGGAAACCACTTTTGCACTTGTATTAGTGTGGAAAAAACACTTTTTGCACTTGTGATAGTGTTGAAAAAGAACTTTTCGCACTTTTGTTAGTGTTGAAAAACCACTTTTCGCACTTGTGTTGGTGCAGGAACCACTTTTGCACTTGTATTAGTGTGGAAAAAACACTTTTCGCACTTGTGTTAGTGTTGAAAAACCACTTTTCGCACTTGTGTTAGTGTTGAAAAACCACTTTTCGCACTTGTGTTGGTGCAGGAAACCACTTTTGCACTTGTATTAGTGTGGAAAAAACACTTTTTGCACTTGTGATAGTGTTGATAAACCACTTTTCGCACTTGTGTTAGTGTTGAAAAACCACTTTTTGCACTTCTGTTGGTGCAGGCAACCACTTTTGCACTTGTATTAGTGTGGAAAAACCACTTTTCGCACTTGTGTTAGTGTTGAAAAACACTTTTCGCACTTGTGTTAGTGTTGAAAAACCACTTTTCGCACTTGTGTTGGTGCAGGAAACCACTTTTGCACTTGTATTAGTGTGGAAAAACCACTTTTTGCACTTGTGTTAGTGTTGAAAAACCACTTTTCGCACTTGTGTTAGTGATGAAAAACCACTTTTCGCACTTGTGTTAGTGTTGAAAAACCACTTTTCGCACTTGTGTTAGTGTTGAAAAACCACTTTTTGCACTTGTGTTGTTGCAGGAAACCACTTTTGCACTTGTATTAGTGTGGAAAAAACACTTTTCGCACTTGTGTTAGTGTTGAAAAACCACTTTTCGCGCTTGTGTTAGTGTTGAAAAACCACTTTTCGCACTTGTGTTGGTGCAGGAAACCACTTTTGCACTTGTATTAGTGTGGAAAAACCACTTTTCGCACTTGTGTTAGTGTTGAAAAACCACTTTTCGCACTTGTGTTAGTGTTGAAAAACCACTTTTCGCACTTCTGTTGGTGCAGGAAACCACTTTTGCACTTTTATTAGTGTTGAAAAACCACTTTTCGCACTTGTGTTAGTGTTGAAAAACCACTTTTAGCACTTGTGTTGGTGCAGGAAACCACTTTTGCACTTGTATTAGTGTGGAAAAAACACTTTTTGCACTTGTGTTAGTGTTGAAAAACCACTTTTCGCACTTGTGTTAGTGTTGAAAAACCACTTTTCGCACTTGTGTTAGTGTTGAAAAACCACTTTTCGCACTTGTGTTGGTGCAGGAAACCACTTTTGCACTTGTATTAGTGTGGAAAAAACACTTTTTGCACTTGTGATAGTGTTGAAAAACCACTTTTCGCACTTGTGTTAGTGTTGAAAAACCACTTTTCGCACTTGTGTTGGTGCAGGAAACCACTTTTGCACTTGTATTAGTGTGGAAAAACCACTTTTCGCACTTGTGTTAGTGTTGAAAAACCACTTTTCGCACTTGTGTTAGTGTTGAAAAACCACTTTTCGCACTTCTGTTGGTGCAGGAAACCACTTTTGCACTTGTATTAGTGTTGAAAAACCACTTTTCGCACTTGTGTTAGTGTTGAAAAACCACTTTTAGCACTTGTGTTGGTGCAGGAAACCACTTTTGCACTTGTATTAGTGTGGAAAAAACACTTTTTGCACTTGTGTTAGTGTTGAAAAACCACTTTTCGCACTTGTGTTAGTGTTGAAAAACCACTTTTCGCACTTGTGTTAGTGTTGAAAAACCACTTTTCGCACTTGTGTTGGTGCAGGAAACCACTTTTGCACTTGTATTAGTGTGGAAAAAACACTTTTTGCACTTGTGATAGTGTTGAAAAACCACTTTTGGCACTTGTGTTAGTGTTGAAAAACCACTTTTCGCACTTGTGTTGGTGCAGGAAACCACTTTTGCACTTATATTAGTGTGGAAAAAACACTTTTTGCACTTGTGATAGTGTTGAAAAACCACTTTACGCACTTGTGTTAGTGTTGAAAAACCACTTTTCGCACTTGTGTTGGTGCAGGAAACCACTTTTGCACTTGTATTCATGTGGGAAAACCACTTTTCGCACTTGTGTTAGTGTTGAAAAACCACTTTTCGCACTTGTGTTAGTGTTGAAAAACCACTTTTCGCACTTGTGTTAGTGTTGAAAAACCACTTTTCGCACTTGTGTTGGTGCAGGAAACCACTTTTGCACTTGTATTAGTGTGGAAAAAACACTTTTTGCACTTGTGATAGTGTTGAAAAACCACTTTTCGCACTTGTGTTAATGTTGAAAAACCACTTTTCGCACTTGTGTTGGTGCAGGAAACCACTTTTACACTTGTATTAGTGTGGAAAAACCACTTTTAGCACTTGTGTTAGTGTTGAAAAACCACTTTTCGCACTTGTGTTAGTGTTGAAAAACCACTTTTCGCACTTGTGTTAGTGTTGAAAAACCACTTTTTGCACTTGTGTTGATGCAGGAAACCACTTTTGCACTTGTATTAGTGTGGAAAAAACACTTTTAGCACTTGTGTTAGTGTTGAAAAACCACTTTTCGCACTTGTGTTAGTGTTGAAAAACCACTTTTCGCACTTGTGTTAGTGTTGAAAAACCACTTTTCGCACTTGTGTTGGTGCAGGAAACCACTTTTACACTTGTATTAGTGTGGAAAAACCACTTTTCGCACTTGTGTTAGTGTTGAAAAACCACTTTTCGCACTTGTGTTGGTGTTGAAAAACCACTTTTCGCACTTGTGTTAGTGTTGAAAAACCACTTTTCGCACTTGTGTTGGTGCAGGAAACCACTTTTGCACTTGTATTAGTGTGGAAAAACCACTTTTCGCACTTGTGTTAGTGTTGAAAAACCACTTTTCGCACTTGTGTTAGTGTTGAAAAACCACTTTTCGCACTTGTGTTAGTGTTGAAAAACCACTTTTCGCACTTGTGTTAGTGTTGAAAAACCACTTTTCGCACTTGTGTTAGTGTTGAAAAACCACTTTTCGCACTTGTGTTGGTGCAGAAAACCACTTTTGCACTTGTATTAGTGTGGAAAAACCACTTTTCGCACTTGTGTTAGTGTTGAAAAACCACTTTTCGCACTTGTGTTGGTGCAGGAAAACCACTTTTGCACTTGTATTAGTGGGGAAAAAACACTTTTTGCACTTGTGATAGTGTTGAAAAACCACTTTTTGCACTTGTGTTAGTGTTGAAAAACCACTTTTCGCACTTGTGTTAGTGTTGAAAAACCACTTTTCGCACTTGTGTTGGTGCAGGAAACCACTTTTGCACTTGTATTAGTGTGGAAAAAACCACTTTTTGCACTTGTGTTAGTGTTGAAAAACCACTTTTCGCACTTGTGTTAGTGTTGAAAAACCACTTTTCGCACTTGTGTTGGTGCAGGAAACCACTTTTGCACTTGTATTAGTGTGGAAAAAACACTTTTTGCACTTGTGATAGTGTTGAAAAACTACTTTTCGCACTTGTGATAGTGTTGAAAAACCACTTTTGCACTTGTGTTAGTGCAGGAAACCACTTTTCGCACTTGTGTTAGTGTTGAAAAACCACTTTTCGCACTTGTGATAGTGTTGAAAAACCACTTTTCGCACTTGTGTTGGTGCAGGAAACCACTTTTGCACTTGTATTAGTGTGGAAAAAACACTTTTTGCACTTGTGATAGTGTTGAAAAAGAACTTTTCGCACTTTTGTTAGTGTTGAAAAACCACTTTTCGCACTTGTGTTGGTGCAGGAACCACTTTTGCACTTGTATTAGTGTGGAAAAAACACTTTTCGCACTTGTGTTAGTGTTGAAAAACCACTTTTCGCACTTGTGTTAGTGTTGAAAAACCACTTTTCGCACTTGTGTTGGTGCAGGAAACCACTTTTGCACTTGTATTAGTGTGGAAAAAACACTTTTTGCACTTGTGATAGTGTTGATAAACCACTTTTCGCACTTGTGTTAGTGTTGAAAAACCACTTTTTGCACTTCTGTTGGTGCAGGCAACCACTTTTGCACTTGTATTAGTGTGGAAAAACCACTTTTCGCACTTGTGTTAGTGTTGAAAAACACTTTTCGCACTTGTGTTAGTGTTGAAAAACCACTTTTCGCACTTGTGTTGGTGCAGGAAACCACTTTTGCACTTGTATTAGTGTGGAAAAACCACTTTTTGCACTTGTGTTAGTGTTGAAAAACCACTTTTCGCACTTGTGTTAGTGATGAAAAACCACTTTTCGCACTTGTGTTAGTGTTGAAAAACCACTTTTCGCACTTGTGTTAGTGTTGAAAAACCACTTTTTGCACTTGTGTTGTTGCAGGAAACCACTTTTGCACTTGTATTAGTGTGGAAAAAACACTTTTCGCACTTGTGTTAGTGTTGAAAAACCACTTTTCGCGCTTGTGTTAGTGTTGAAAAACCACTTTTCGCACTTGTGTTGGTGCAGGAAACCACTTTTGCACTTGTATTAGTGTGGAAAAACCACTTTTCGCACTTGTGTTAGTGTTGAAAATCCACTTTTCGCACTTGTGTTAGTGTTGAAAAACCACTTTTCGCACTTCTGTTGGTGCAGGAAACCACTTTTGCACTTTTATTAGTGTTGAAAAACCACTTTTCGCACTTGTGTTAGTGTTGAAAAACCACTTTTAGCACTTGTGTTGGTGCAGGAAACCACTTTTGCACTTGTATTAGTGTGGAAAAAACACTTTTTGCACTTGTGTTAGTGTTGAAAAACCACTTTTCGCACTTGTGTTAGTGTTGAAAAACCACTTTTCGCACTTGTGTTAGTGTTGAAAAACCACTTTTCGCACTTGTGTTGGTGCAGGAAACCACTTTTGCACTTGTATTCGTGTGGAAAAAACACTTTTTGCACTTGTGATAGTGTTGAAAAACCACTTTTGGCACTTGTGTTAGTGTTGAAAAACCACTTTTCGCACTTGTGTTGGTGCAGGAAACCACTTTTGCACTTATATTAGTGTGGAAAAAACACTTTTTGCACTTGTGATAGTGTTGAAAAACCACTTTACGCACTTGTGTTAGTGTTGAAAAACCACTTTTCGCACTTGTGTTGGTGCAGGAAAACACTTTTGCACTTGTATTCATGTGGGAAAACCACTTTTCACACTTGTGTTAGTGTTGAAAAACCACTTTTCGCACTTGTGTTAGTGTTGAAAAACCACTTTTCGCACTTGTGTTAGTGTTGAAAAACCACTTTTTGCACTTGTGTTGGTGCAGGAAACCACTTTTGCACTTGTATTAGTGTGGAAAAAACACTTTTTGCACTTGTGATAGTGTTGAAAAACCACTTTTCGCACTTGTGTTAATGTTGAAAAACCACTTTTCGCACTTGTGTTGGTGCAGGAAACCACTTTTACACTTGTATTAGTGTGGAAAAACCACTTTTAGCACTTGTGTTAGTGTTGAAAAACCACTTTTCGCACTTGTGTTAGTGTTGAAAAACCACTTTTCGCACTTGTGTTAGTGTTGAAAAACCACTTTTTGCACTTGTGTTGGTGCAGGAAACCACTTTTGCACTTGTATTAGTGTGGAAAAAACACTTTTCGCACCTGTGTTAGTGTTGAAAAACCACTTTTCACACTTGTGTTAGTGTTGAAAAACCACTTTTCGCACTTGTGTTTGTGCAGGAAACCACTTTTGCACTTGTATTAGTGTGGAAAAACCACTTTTCGCACTTGTGTTAGTGTTGAAAAACCACTTTTCGCACTTGTGTTGGTGTTGAAAAACCACTTTTCGCACTTGTGTTAGTATTGAAAAACCACTTTTCGCACTTGTGTTGGTGCAGGAAACCACTTTTGCACTTGTATTAGTGTGGAAAAAACACTTTTCGCACTTGTGTTAGTGTTGAAAAACCACTTTTCGCACTTGTGTTAGTGTTGAAAAACCACTTTTCGCACTTGTGTTTGTGCAGGAAACCACTTTTGCACTTGTATTAGTGTGGAAAAAACACTTTTTGCACTTGTGATAGTGTTGAAAACCACTTTTCGCACTTGTGTTAGTGTCGAAAAACCACTTTTCGCACTTGTGTTAGTGTTGAAAAACCACTTTTCGCACTTGTGTTGGTGCAGGAAACCACTTTTGCACTTGTATTAGTGTGGAAAAACCACTTTTCGCACTTGTGTTAGTGTTGAAAAACCACTTTTCGCACTTGTGTTAGTGTTGAAAAACCACTTTTCGCACTTCTGTTGGTGCAGGAAACCACTTTTGCACTTGTATTAGTGTTGAAAAACCACTTTTCGCACTTGTGTTAGTGTTGAAAAACCACTTTTAGCACTTGTGTTGGTGCAGGAAATCACTTTTGCACTTGTATTAGTGTGGAAAAAACACTTTTTGCACTTGTGTTAGTGTTGAAAAACCACTTTTCGCACTTGTGTTAGTGTTGAAAAACCACTTTTCGCACTTGTGTTAGTGTTGAAAAACCACTTTTCGCACTTGTGTTGGTGCAGGAAACCACTTTTGCACTTGTATTAGTGTGGAAAAAACACTTTTTGCACTTGTGATAGTGTTGAAAAACCACTTTTGGCACTTGTGTTAGTGTTGAAAAACCACTTTTCGCACTTGTGTTGGTGCAGGAAACCACTTTTGCACTTATATTAGTGTGGAAAAAACACTTTTTGCACTTGTGATAGTGTTGAAAAACCACTTTACGCACTTGTGTTAGTGTTGAAAAACCACTTTTCGCACTTGTGTTGGTGCAGGAAACCACTTTTGCACTTGTATTCATGTGGGAAAACCACTTTTCGCACTTGTGTTAGTGTTGAAAAACCACTTTTCGCACTTGTGTTAGTGTTGAAAAACCACTTTTCGCACTTGTGTTAGTGTTGAAAAACCACTTTTCGCACTTGTGTTGGTGCAGGAAACCACTTTTGCACTTGTATTAGTGTGGAAAAAACACTTTTTGCACTTGTGATATTGTTGAAAAACCACTTTTCGCACTTGTGTTAATGTTGAAAAACCACTTTTCGCACTTGTGTTGGTGCAGGAAACCACTTTTACACTTGTATTAGTGTGGAAAAACCACTTTTAGCACTTGTGTTAGTGTTGAAAAACCACTTTTCGCACTTGTGTTAGTGTTGAAAAACCACTTTTCGCACTTGTGTTAGTGTTGAAAAACCACTTTTTGCACTTGTGTTGGTGCAGGAAACCACTTTTGCACTTGTATTAGTGTGGAAAAACCACTTTTCGCACTTGTGTTACTGTTGAAAAACCACTTTTCGCACTTGTGTTGGTGCAGGAAACCACTTTTGCACTTGTATTAGTGTGGAAAAAACACTTTTTGCACATGTGATAGTGTTGAAAAACCACTTTTCGCACTTGTGTTAGTGTTGAAAAACCACTTTTCGCAATTGTGTTGGTGCAGGAAACCACTTTTGCACTTGTATTAGAGTGGAAAAACCACTTTTTGCACTTGTGTTAGTGTGGAAAAACCACTTTTCGCACTTGGGTTAGTGTTGAAAAACCACTTTTCGCACTTGTATTAGTGTTGAAAAACCACTTTTCGCACTTGTGTTGGTGCAGGAAACCACTTTTGCACTTGTATTAGTGTGGAAAAACCACTTTTTGCACTTGTGATAGTGTTGAAAAACCACTTTTCACACTTGTGTTAGTGTTGAAAAACCACTTTCCGCACTTGTGTTGGTGCAGGAAACCACTTTTACACTTGTATTAGTGTTGAAAAACCACTTTTCGCACTTGTGTTAGTGTTGAAAAACCACTTTTCGCACTTGTGTTAGTGTTGAAAAACCACTTTTCGCACTTGTGTTAGTGTTGAAAAACCACTTTTTGCACTTGTGTTGGTGCAGGAAACCACTTTTGCACTTGTATTAGTGTGGAAAAACCACTTTTCGCACTTGTGTTACTGTTGAAAAACCACTTTTCGCACTTGTGTTGGTGCAGGAAACCACTTTTGCACATGTATTAGTGTGGAAAAAACACTTTTTGCACATGTGATAGTGTTGAAAAACCACTTTTCGCACTTGTGTTAGTGTTGAAAAACCACTTTTCGCAATTGTGTTGGTGCAGGAAACCACTTTTGCACTTGTATTAGAGTGGAAAAACCACTTTTTGCACTTGTGTTAGTGTGGAAAAACCACTTTTCGCACTTGGGTTAGTGTTGAAAAACCACTTTTCGCACTTGTATTAGTGTTGAAAAACCACTTTTCGCACTTGTGTTGGTGCAGGAAACCACTTTTGCACTTGTATTAGTGTGGAAAAACTACTTTTCGCACTTGTGATAGTGTTGAAAAACCACTTTTGCACTTGTGTTAGTGCAGGAAACCACTTTTCGCACTTGTGTTAGTGTTGAAAAACCACTTTTCGCACTTGTGATAGTGTTGAAAAACCACTTTTCGCACTTGTGTTGGTGCAGGAAACCACTTTTGCACTTGTATTAGTGTGGAAAAAACACTTTTTGCACTTGTGATAGTGTTGAAAAAGAACTTTTCGCACTTTTGTTAGTGTTGAAAAACCACTTTTCGCACTTGTGTTGGTGCAGGAACCACTTTTGCACTTGTATTAGTGTGGAAAAAACACTTTTCGCACTTGTGTTAGTGTTGAAAAACCACTTTTCGCACTTGTGTTAGTGTTGAAAAACCACTTTTCGCACTTGTGTTGGTGCAGGAAACCACTTTTGCACTTGTATTAGTGTGGAAAAAACACTTTTTGCACTTGTGATAGTGTTGATAAACCACTTTTCGCACTTGTGTTAGTGTTGAAAAACCACTTTTTGCACTTCTGTTGGTGCAGGCAACCACTTTTGCACTTGTATTAGTGTGGAAAAACCACTTTTCGCACTTGTGTTAGTGTTGAAAAACACTTTTCGCACTTGTGTTAGTGTTGAAAAACCACTTTTCGCACTTGTGTTGGTGCAGGAAACCACTTTTGCACTTGTATTAGTGTGGAAAAACCACTTTTTGCACTTGTGTTAGTGTTGAAAAACCACTTTTCGCACTTGTGTTAGTGATGAAAAACCACTTTTCGCACTTGTGTTAGTGTTGAAAAACCACTTTTCGCACTTGTGTTAGTGTTGAAAAACCACTTTTTGCACTTGTGTTGTTGCAGGAAACCACTTTTGCACTTGTATTAGTGTGGAAAAAACACTTTTCGCACTTGTGTTAGTGTTGAAAAACCACTTTTCGCGCTTGTGTTAGTGTTGAAAAACCACTTTTCGCACTTGTGTTGGTGCAGGAAACCACTTTTGCACTTGTATTAGTGTGGAAAAACCACTTTTCGCACTTGTGTTAGTGTTGAAAAACCACTTTTCGCACTTGTGTTAGTGTTGAAAAACCACTTTTCGCACTTCTGTTGGTGCAGGAAACCACTTTTGCACTTTTATTAGTGTTGAAAAACCACTTTTCGCACTTGTGTTAGTGTTGAAAAACCACTTTTAGCACTTGTGTTGGTGCAGGAAACCACTTTTGCACTTGTATTAGTGTGGAAAAAACACTTTTTGCACTTGTGTTAGTGTTGAAAAACCACTTTTCGCACTTGTGTTAGTGTTGAAAAACCACTTTTCGCACTTGTGTTAGTGTTGAAAAACCACTTTTCGCACTTGTGTTGGTGCAGGAAACCACTTTTGCACTTGTATTAGTGTGGAAAAAACACTTTTTGCACTTGTGATAGTGTTGAAAAACCACTTTTGGCACTTGTGTTAGTGTTGAAAAACCACTTTTCGCACTTGTGTTGGTGCAGGAAACCACTTTTGCACTTATATTAGTGTGGAAAAAACACTTTTTGCACTTGTGATAGTGTTGAAAAACCACTTTACGCACTTGTGTTAGTGTTGAAAAACCACTTTTCGCACTTGTGTTGGTGCAGGAAAACACTTTTGCACTTGTATTCATGTGGGAAAACCACTTTTCGCACTTGTGTTAGTGTTGAAAAACCACTTTTCGCACTTGTGTTAGTGTTGAAAAACCACTTTTCGCACTTGTGTTAGTGTTGAAAAACCACTTTTTGCACTTGTGTTGGTGCAGGAAACCACTTTTGCACTTGTATTAGTGTGGAAAAAACACTTTTTGCACTTGTGATAGTGTTGAAAAACCACTTTTCGCACTTGTGTTAATGTTGAAAAACCACTTTTCGCACTTGTGTTGGTGCAGGAAACCACTTTTACACTTGTATTAGTGTGGAAAAACCACTTTTAGCACTTGTGTTAGTGTTGAAAAACCACTTTTCGCACTTGTGTTAGTGTTGAAAAACCACTTTTCGCACTTGTGTTAGTGTTGAAAAACCACTTTTTGCACTTGTGTTGGTGCAGGAAACCACTTTTGCACTTGTATTAGTGTGGAAAAAACACTTTTCGCACCTGTGTTAGTGTTGAAAAACCACTTTTCACACTTGTGTTAGTGTTGAAAAACCACTTTTCGCACTTGTGTTTGTGCAGGAAACCACTTTTGCACTTGTATTAGTGTGGAAAAACCACTTTTCGCACTTGTGTTAGTGTTGAAAAACCACTTTTCGCACTTGTGTTGGTGTTGAAAAACCACTTTTCGCACTTGTGTTAGTATTGAAAAACCACTTTTCGCACTTGTGTTGGTGCAGGAAACCACTTTTGCACTTGTATTAGTGTGGAAAAAACACTTTTCGCACTTGTGTTAGTGTTGAAAAACCACTTTTCGCACTTGTGTTAGTGTTGAAAAACCACTTTTCGCACTTGTGTTTGTGCAGGAAACCACTTTTGCACTTGTATTAGTGTGGAAAAAACACTTTTTGCACTTGTGATAGTGTTGAAAACCACTTTTCGCACTTGTGTTAGTGTCGAAAAACCACTTTTCGCACTTGTGTTAGTGTTGAAAAACCACTTTTCGCACTTGTGTTGGTGCAGGAAACCACTTTTGCACTTGTATTAGTGTGGAAAAACCACTTTTCGCACTTGTGTTAGTGTTGAAAAACCACTTTTCGCACTTGTGTTAGTGTTGAAAAACCACTTTTCGCACTTCTGTTGGTGCAGGAAACCACTTTTGCACTTGTATTAGTGTTGAAAAACCACTTTTCGCACTTGTGTTAGTGTTGAAAAACCACTTTTAGCACTTGTGTTGGTGCAGGAAATCACTTTTGCACTTGTATTAGTGTGGAAAAAACACTTTTTGCACTTGTGTTAGTGTTGAAAAACCACTTTTCGCACTTGTGTTAGTGTTGAAAAACCACTTTTCGCACTTGTGTTAGTGTTGAAAAACCACTTTTCGCACTTGTGTTGGTGCAGGAAACCACTTTTGCACTTGTATTAGTGTGGAAAAAACACTTTTTGCACTTGTGATAGTGTTGAAAAACCACTTTTGGCACTTGTGTTAGTGTTGAAAAACCACTTTTCGCACTTGTGTTGGTGCAGGAAACCACTTTTGCACTTATATTAGTGTGGAAAAAACACTTTTTGCACTTGTGATAGTGTTGAAAAACCACTTTACGCACTTGTGTTAGTGTTGAAAAACCACTTTTCGCACTTGTGTTGGTGCAGGAAACCACTTTTGCACTTGTATTCATGTGGGAAAACCACTTTTCGCACTTGTGTTAGTGTTGAAAAACCACTTTTCGCACTTGTGTTAGTGTTGAAAAACCACTTTTCGCACTTGTGTTAGTGTTGAAAAACCACTTTTCGCACTTGTGTTGGTGCAGGAAACCACTTTTGCACTTGTATTAGTGTGGAAAAAACACTTTTTGCACTTGTGATATTGTTGAAAAACCACTTTTCGCACTTGTGTTAATGTTGAAAAACCACTTTTCGCACTTGTGTTGGTGCAGGAAACCACTTTTACACTTGTATTAGTGTGGAAAAACCACTTTTAGCACTTGTGTTAGTGTTGAAAAACCACTTTTCGCACTTGTGTTAGTGTTGAAAAACCACTTTTCGCACTTGTGTTAGTGTTGAAAAACCACTTTTTGCACTTGTGTTGGTGCAGGAAACCACTTTTGCACTTGTATTAGTGTGGAAAAACCACTTTTCGCACTTGTGTTACTGTTGAAAAACCACTTTTCGCACTTGTGTTGGTGCAGGAAACCACTTTTGCACTTGTATTAGTGTGGAAAAAACACTTTTTGCACATGTGATAGTGTTGAAAAACCACTTTTCGCACTTGTGTTAGTGTTGAAAAACCACTTTTCGCAATTGTGTTGGTGCAGGAAACCACTTTTGCACTTGTATTAGAGTGGAAAAACCACTTTTTGCACTTGTGTTAGTGTGGAAAAACCACTTTTCGCACTTGGGTTAGTGTTGAAAAACCACTTTTCGCACTTGTATTAGTGTTGAAAAACCACTTTTCGCACTTGTGTTGGTGCAGGAAACCACTTTTGCACTTGTATTAGTGTGGAAAAACCACTTTTTGCACTTGTGATAGTGTTGAAAAACCACTTTTCACACTTGTGTTAGTGTTGAAAAACCACTTTCCGCACTTGTGTTGGTGCAGGAAACCACTTTTACACTTGTATTAGTGTTGAAAAACCACTTTTCGCACTTGTGTTAGTGTTGAAAAACCACTTTTCGCACTTGTGTTAGTGTTGAAAAACCACTTTTCGCACTTGTGTTAGTGTTGAAAAACCACTTTTTGCACTTGTGTTGGTGCAGGAAACCACTTTTGCACTTGTATTAGTGTGGAAAAACCACTTTTCGCACTTGTGTTACTGTTGAAAAACCACTTTTCGCACTTGTGTTGGTGCAGGAAACCACTTTTGCACATGTATTAGTGTGGAAAAAACACTTTTTGCACATGTGATAGTGTTGAAAAACCACTTTTCGCACTTGTGTTAGTGTTGAAAAACCACTTTTCGCAATTGTGTTGGTGCAGGAAACCACTTTTGCACTTGTATTAGAGTGGAAAAACCACTTTTTGCACTTGTGTTAGTGTGGAAAAACCACTTTTCGCACTTGGGTTAGTGTTGAAAAACCACTTTTCGCACTTGTATTAGTGTTGAAAAACCACTTTTCGCACTTGTGTTGGTGCAGGAAACCACTTTTGCACTTGTATTAGTGTGGAAAAACCACTTTTTGCACTTGTGATAGTGTTGAAAAACCACTTTTCACACTTGTGTTAGTGTTGAAAAACCACTTTCCGCACTTGTGTTGGTGCAGGAAACCACTTTTACACTTGTATTAGTGTTGAAAAACCACTTTTCGCACTTGTGTTAGTGTTGAAAAACCACTTTTCGCACTTGTGTTAGTGTTGAAAAACCACTTTTCGCACTTGTGTTAGTGTTGAAAAACCACTTTTCGCACTTGTGTTAGTGTTGAAAAACCACTTTTCGCACTTGTGTTAGTGTTGAAAAACCACTTTTCGCACTTGTGTTGGTGCAGAAAACCACTTTTGCACTTGTATTAGTGTGGAAAAACCACTTTTCGCACTTGTGTTAGTGTTGAAAAACCACTTTTCGCACTTGTGTTGGTGCAGGAAAACCACTTTTGCACTTGTATTAGTGGGGAAAAAACACTTTTTGCACTTGTGATAGTGTTGAAAAACCACTTTTTGCACTTGTGTTAGTGTTGAAAAACCACTTTTCGCACTTGTGTTAGTGTTGAAAAACCACTTTTCGCACTTGTGTTGGTGCAGGAAACCACTTTTGCACTTGTATTAGTGTGGAAAAAACCACTTTTTGCACTTGTGTTAGTGTTGAAAAACCACTTTTCGCACTTGTGTTAGTGTTGAAAAACCACTTTTCGCACTTGTGTTGGTGCAGGAAACCACTTTTGCACTTGTATTAGTGTGGAAAAAACACATTTTGCACTTGTGATAGTGTTGAAAAACTACTTTTCGCACTTGTGATAGTGTTGAAAAGCCACTTTTGCACTTGTGTTAGTGCAGGAAACCACTTTTTGCACTTGTGTTAGTGTTGAAAAACCACTTTTCGCACTTGTGATAGTGTTGAAAAACCACTTTTCGCACTTGTGTTGGTGCAGGAAACCACTTTTGCACTTGTATTAGTGTGGAAAAAACACTTTTTGCACTTGTGATAGTGTTGAAAAAGAACTTTTCGCACTTTTGTTAGTGTTGAAAAACCACTTTTCGCACTTGTGTTGGTGCAGGAACCACTTTTGCACTTGTATTAGTGTGGAAAAAACACTTTTCGCACTTGTGTTAGTGTTGAAAAACCACTTTTCGCACTTGTGTTAGTGTTGAAAAACCACTTTTCGCACTTGTGTTGGTGCAGGAAACCACTTTTGCACTTGTATTAGTGTGGAAAAAACACTTTTTGCACTTGTGATAGTGTTGATAAACCACTTTTCGCACTTGTGTTAGTGTTGAAAAACCACTTTTTGCACTTCTGTTGGTGCAGGCAACCACTTTTGCACTTGTATTAGTGTGGAAAAACCACTTTTCGCACTTGTGTTAGTGTTGAAAAACACTTTTCGCACTTGTGTTAGTGTTGAAAAACCACTTTTCGCACTTGTGTTGGTGCAGGAAACCACTTTTGCACTTGTATTAGTGTGGAAAAACCACTTTTTGCACTTGTGTTAGTGTTGAAAAACCACTTTTCGCACTTGTGTTAGTGATGAAAAACCACTTTTTGCACTTGTGTTAGTGTTGAAAAACCACTTTTCGCACTTGTGTTAGTGTTGAAAAACCACTTTTTGCACTTGTGTTGTTGCAGGAAACCACTTTTGCACTTGTATTAGTGTGGAAAAAACACTTTTCGCACTTGTGTTAGTGTTGAAAATCCACTTTTCGCACTTGTGTTAGTGTTGAAAAACCACTTTTCGCACTTGTGTTGGTGCAGGAAACCACTTTTGCACTTGTATTAGTGTGGAAAAACCACTTTTCGCACTTGTGTTAGTGTTGAAAAAACACTTTTCGCACTTGTGTTAGTGTTGAAAAACCACTTTTCGCACTTCTGTTGGTGCAGGAAACCACTTTTGCACTTGTATTAGTGTTGAAAAACCACTTTTCGCACTTGTGTTAGTGTTGAAAAACCACTTTTAGCACTTGTGTTGGTGCAGGAAACCACTTTTGCACTTGTATTAGTGTGGAAAAAACACTTTTTGCACTTGTGTTAGTGTTGAAAAACCACTTTTCGCACTTGTGTTAGTGTTGAAACACCACTTTTCGCACTTGTGTTAGTGTTGAAAAACCACTTTTCGCACTTGTGTTGGTGCAGGAAACCACTTTTGCACTTGTATTAGTGTGGAAAAAACACTTTTTGCACTTGTGATAGTGTTGAAAAACCACTTTTGGCACTTGTGTTAGTGTTGAAAAACCACTTTTCGCACTTGTGTTGGTGCAGGAAACCACTTTTGCACTTATATTAGTGTGGAAAAAACACTTTTTGCACTTGTGATAGTGTTGAAAAACCACTTTACGCACTTGTGTTAGTGTTGAAAAACCACTTTTCGCACTTGTGTTGGTGCAGGAAACCACTTTTGCACTTGTATTCATGTGGGAAAACCACTTTTCGCACTTGTGTTAGTGTTGAAAAACCACTTTTCGCACTTGTGTTAGTGTTGAAAAACCACTTTTCGCACTTGTGTTAGTGTTGAAAAACCACTTTTCGCACTTGTGTTAGTGTTGAAAAACCACTTTTCGCACTTGTGTTAGTGTTGAAAAACCACTTTTCGCACTTGTGTTGGTGCAGGAAACCACTTTTGCACTTGTATTAGTGTGGAAAAAACACTTTTTGCACTTGTGATAGTGTTGAAAAACCACTTTTCGCACTTGTGTTAATGTTGAAAAACCACTTTTCGCACTTGTGTTGGTGCAGGAAACCACTTTTACACTTGTATTAGTGTGGAAAAACCACTTTTAGCACTTGTGTTAGTGTTGAAAAACCACTTTTCGCACTTGTGTTAGTGTTGAAAAACCACTTTTCGCACTTGTGTTAGTGTTGAAAAACCACTTTTTGCACTTGTGTTGGTGCAGGAAACCACTTTTGCACTTGTATTAGTGTGGAAAAAACACTTTTCGCACCTGTGTTAGTGTTGAAAAACCACTTTTCACACTTGTGTTAGTGTTGAAAAACCACTTTTCGCACTTGTGTTTGTGCAGGAAACCACTTTTGCACTTGTATTAGTGTGGAAAAACCACTTTTCGCACTTGTGTTAGTGTTGAAAAACCACTTTTCGCACTTGTGTTGGTGTTGAAAAACCACTTTTCGCACTTGTGTTAGTGTTGAAAAACCACTTTTCGCACTTGTGTTGGTGCAGGAAACCACTTTTGCACTTGTATTAGTGTGGAAAAACCACTTTTCGCACTTGTGTTAGTGTTGAAAAACCACTTTTCGCACTTGTGTTAGTGTTGAAAAACCACTTTTCGCACTTGTGTTAGTGTTGAAAAACCACTTTTCGCACTTGTGTTAGTGTTGAAAAACCACTTTTCGCACTTGTGTTAGTGTTGAAAAACCACTTTTCGCACTTGTGTTGGTGCAGAAAACCACTTTTGCACTTGTATTAGTGTGGAAAAACCACTTTTCGCACTTGTGTTAGTGTTGAAAAACCACTTTTCGCACTTGTGTTGGTGCAGGAAAACCACTTTTGCACTTGTATTAGTGGGGAAAAAACACTTTTTGCACTTGTGATAGTGTTGAAAAACCACTTTTTGCACTTGTGTTAGTGTTGAAAAACCACTTTTCGCACTTGTGTTAGTGTTGAAAAACCACTTTTCGCACTTGTGTTGGTGCAGGAAACCACTTTTACACTTGTATTAGTGTGGAAAAACCACTTTTAGCACTTGTGTTAGTGTTGAAAAACCACTTTTCGCACTTGTGTTAGTGTTGAAAAACCACTTTTCGCACTTGTGTTAGTGTTGAAAAACCACTTTTTGCACTTGTGTTGGTGCAGGAAACCACTTTTGCACTTGTATTAGTGTGGAAAAAACACTTTTCGCACCTGTGTTAGTGTTGAAAAACCACTTTTCACACTTGTGTTAGTGTTGAAAAACCACTTTTCGCACTTGTGTTTGTGCAGGAAACCACTTTTGCACTTGTATTAGTGTGGAAAAACCACTTTTCGCACTTGTGTTAGTGTTGAAAAACCACTTTTCGCACTTGTGTTGGTGTTGAAAAACCACTTTTCGCACTTGTGTTAGTGTTGAAAAACCACTTTTCGCACTTGTGTTGGTGCAGGAAACCACTTTTGCACTTGTATTAGTGTGGAAAAACCACTTTTCGCACTTGTGTTAGTGTTGAAAAACCACTTTTCGCACTTGTGTTAGTGTTGAAAAACCACTTTTCGCACTTGTGTTAGTGTTGAAAAACCACTTTTCGCACTTGTGTTAGTGTTGAAAAACCACTTTTCGCACTTGTGTTAGTGTTGAAAAACCACTTTTCGCACTTGTGTTGGTGCAGAAAACCACTTTTGCACTTGTATTAGTGTGGAAAAACCACTTTTCGCACTTGTGTTAGTGTTGAAAAACCACTTTTCGCACTTGTGTTGGTGCAGGAAAACCACTTTTGCACTTGTATTAGTGGGGAAAAAACACTTTTTGCACTTGTGATAGTGTTGAAAAACCACTTTTTGCACTTGTGTTAGTGTTGAAAAACCACTTTTCGCACTTGTGTTAGTGTTGAAAAACCACTTTTCGCACTTGTGTTGGTGCAGGAAACCACTTTTGCACTTGTATTAGTGTGGAAAAAACCACTTTTTGCACTTGTGTTAGTGTTGAAAAACCACTTTTCGCACTTGTGTTAGTGTTGAAAAACCACTTTTCGCACTTGTGTTGGTGCAGGAAACCACTTTTGCACTTGTATTAGTGTGGAAAAAACACTTTTTGCACTTGTGATAGTGTTGAAAAACTACTTTTCGCACTTGTGATAGTGTTGAAAAACCACTTTTGCACTTGTGTTAGTGCAGGAAACCACTTTTCGCACTTGTGTTAGTGTTGAAAAACCACTTTTCGCACTTGTGATAGTGTTGAAAAACCACTTTTCGCACTTGTGTTGGTGCAGGAAACCACTTTTGCACTTGTATTAGTGTGGAAAAAACACTTTTTGCACTTGTGATAGTGTTGAAAAAGAACTTTTCGCACTTTTGTTAGTGTTGAAAAACCACTTTTCGCACTTGTGTTGGTGCAGGAACCACTTTTGTACTTGTATTAGTGTGGAAAAAACACTTTTCGCACTTGTGTTAGTGTTGAAAAACCACTTTTCGCACTTGTGTTAGTGTTGAAAAACCACTTTTCGCACTTGTGTTGGTGCAGGAAACCACTTTTGCACTTGTATTAGTGTGGAAAAAACACTTTTTGCACTTGTGATAGTGTTGATAAACCACTTTTTGCACTTGTGTTAGTGTTGAAAAACCACTTTTTGCACTTCTGTTGGTGCAGGCAACCACTTTTGCACTTGTATTAGTGTGGAAAAACCACTTTTCGCACTTGTGTTAGTGTTGAAAAACACTTTTCGCACTTGTGTTAGTGTTGAAAAACCACTTTTCGCACTTGTGTTGGTGCAGGAAACCACTTTTGCACTTGTATTAGTGTGGAAAAACCACTTTTTGCACTTGTGTTAGTGTTGAAAAACCACTTTTCGCACTTGTGTTAGTGATGAAAAACCACTTTTCGCACTTGTGTTAGTGTTGAAAAACCACTTTTCGCACTTGTGTTAGTGTTGAAAAACCACTTTTTGCACTTGTGTTGTTGCAGGAAACCACTTTTGCACTTGTATTAGTGTGGAAAAAACACTTTTCGCACTTGTGTTAGTGTTGAAAAACCACTTTTCGCGCTTGTGTTAGTGTTGAAAAACCACTTTTCGCACTTGTGTTGGTGCAGGAAACCACTTTTGCACTTGTATTAGTGTGGAAAAACCACTTTTCGCACTTGTGTTAGTGTTGAAAAATCACTTTTCGCACTTGTGTTAGTGTTGAAAAACCACTTTTCGCACTTCTGTTGGTGCAGGAAACCACTTTTGCACTTTTATTAGTGTTGAAAAACCACTTTTCGCACTTGTGTTAGTGTTGAAAAACCACTTTTAGCACTTGTGTTGGTGCAGGAAACCAATTTTGCACTTGTATTAGTGTGGAAAAAACACTTTTTGCACTTGTGTTAGTGTTGAAAAACCACTTTTCGCACTTGTGTTAGTGTTGAAAAACCACTTTTCGCACTTGTGTTAGTGTTGAAAAACCACTTTTCGCACTTGTGTTGGTGCAGGAAACCACTTTTGCACTTGTATTAGTGTGGAAAAAACACTTTTTGCACTTGTGATAGTGTTGAAAAACCACTTTTGGCACTTGTGTTAGTGTTGAAAAACCACTTTTCGCACTTGTGTTGGTGCAGGAAACCACTTTTGCACTTATATTAGTGTGGAAAAAACACTTTTTGCACTTGTGATAGTGTTGAAAAACCACTTTACGCACTTGTGTTAGTGTTGAAAAACCACTTTTCGCACTTGTGTTGGTGCAGGAAAACACTTTTGCACTTGTATTCATGTGGAAAAACCACTTTTCGCACTTGTGTTAGTGTTGAAAAACCACTTTTCGCACTTGTGTTAGTGTTGAAAAACCACTTTTCGCACTTGTGTTAGTGTTGAAAAACCACTTTTTGCACTTGTGTTGGTGCAGGAAACCACTTTTGCACTTGTATTAGTGTGGAAAAAACACTTTTTGCACTTGTGATAGTGTTGAAAAACCACTTTTCGCACTTGTGTTAATGTTGAAAAACCACTTTTCGCACTTGTGTTGGTGCAGGAAACCACTTTTACACTTGTATTAGTGTGGAAAAACCACTTTTAGCACTTGTGTTAGTGTTGAAAAACCACTTTTCGCACTTGTGTTAGTGTTGAAAAACCACTTTTCGCACTTGTGTTAGTGTTGAAAAACCACTTTTTGCACTTGTGTTGGTGCAGGAAACCACTTTTGCACTTGTATTAGTGTGGAAAAAACACTTTTCGCACCTGTGTTAGTGTTGAAAAACCACTTTTCACACTTGTGTTAGTGTTGAAAAACCACTTTTCGCACTTGTGTTTGTGCAGGAAACCACTTTTGCACTTGTATTAGTGTGGAAAAACCACTTTTCGCAATTGTGTTAGTGTTGAAAAACCACTTTTCGCACTTGTGTTGGTGTTGAAAAACCACTTTTCGCACTTGTGTTAGTATTGAAAAACCACTTTTCGCACTTGTGTTGGTGCAGGAAACCACTTTTGCACTTGTATTAGTGTGGAAAAAACACTTTTCGCACTTGTGTTAGTGTTGAAAAACCACTTTTCGCACTTGTGTTAGTGTTGAAAAACCACTTTTCGCACTTGTGTTTGTGCAGGAAACCACTTTTGCACTTGTATTAGTGTGGAAAAAACACTTTTTGCACTTGTGATAGTGTTGAAAACCACTTTTCGCACTTGTGTTAGTGTCGAAAAACCACTTTTCGCACTTGTGTTGGTGCAGGAAACCACTTTTGCAATTGTATTAGTGTGGAAAAACCACTTTTCGCACTTGTGTTAGTGTTGAAAAACCACTTTTCGCATTTGTGTGGGTGCAGGAAACCACTTTTGCAATTGTATTAGTGTTGAAAAACCACTTTTCGCACTTATGTTAGTGTTGAAAAACCACTTTTCGCACTTGTGTTGGTGCAGGAAACCACTTTTGCACTTGTATTAGTGTGGAAAAACCACTTTTCGCACTTGTGTTAGTGTTGAAAAACCACTTTTTGCACTTGTGATAGTGTTGAAAAACCACTTTTTGCACTTGTGTTAGTGTTGAAAAACCACTTTTTGCACTTGTGTTGGTGCAGGAAACCACTTTTGCACTTGTATTAGTGTGGAAAAAACACTTTTTGCACTTGTGATAGTGTTGAAAAACCACTTTTCGCACTTGTGTTAGTGTTGAAAAACCACTTTTCGCACTTGTGTTGGTGCAGGAAACCACTTTTGCACTTGTATTAGTGTGGAAAAACCAATTTTCGCACTTGTGTTAGTGTTGAAAAACCACTTTTCGCACTTGTGTTAGTGTTGAAAAACCACTTTTCGCACTTGTGATAGTGTTGAAAAACCACTTTTCACACATGTGTTGGTGCAGGAAACCACTTTTGCACTTGTATTAGTGTGGAAAAAACACTTTTTGCGCTTGTGATAGTGTTGAAAAACCACTTTTCGCACTTGTGTTAGTGTTGAAAAACCACTTTTCGCACTTGTGTTGATGCAGGAAACCACTTTTGCACTTGTATTAGTGTGGAAAAACCACTTTTTGCACTTGTGTTCGTGCAGGAAACCACTTTTGCACTTGTATTAGTGTTGAAAAACCACTTTTCGCACTTGTGATAGTGTTGAAAAACAACTTTTCGCACTTGTGTTAGTGTTGAAAAACCACTTTTCGCACTTCTGTTGGTGCAGGAAACCACTTTTGCACTTGTATTAGTGTGGAAAAAACACTTTTTGCACTTGTGATAGTGTTGAAAAACCACTTTTCGCACTTGTGTTAGTGTTGAAAAACCACTTTTCGCACTTGTGTTGGTGCAGGAAACCACTTTTGCACTTGTATTAGTGTGGAAAAACCAATTTTCGCACTTGTGTTAGTGTTGAAAAACCACTTTTCGCACTTGTGTTAGTGTTGAAAAACCACTTTTCGCACTTGTGATAGTGTTAAAAAACCACTTTTCACACATGTGTTGGTGCAGGAAACCACTTTTGCACTTGTATTAGTGTGGAAAAAACACTTTTTGCGCTTGTGATAGTGTTGAAAAACCACTTTTCGCACTTGTGTTAGTGTTGAAAAACCACTTTTCGCACTTGTGTTGATGCAGGAAACCACTTTTGCACTTGTATTAGTGTGGAAAAACCACTTTTTGCACTTGTGTTCGTGCAGGAAACCACTTTTGCACTTGTATTAGTGTTGAAAAACCACTTTTCGCACTTGTGATAGTGTTGAAAAACCACTTTTCGCACTTGTGTTAGTGTTGAAAAACCACTTTTCGCACTTCTGTTGGTGCAGGAAACCACTTTTGCACTTGTATTAGTGTTGAAAAACCACTTTTCGCACTTGTGTTAGTGTTGAAAAACCACTTTTAGCACTTGTGTTGGTGCAGGAAACCACTTTTGCACTTGTATTAGTGTGGAAAAAACACTTTTTGCACTTGTGTTAGTGTTGAAAAACCACTTTTCGCACTTGTGTTAGTGTTGAAACACCACTTTTCGCACTTGTGTTAGTGTTGAAAAACCACTTTTCGCACTTGTGTTGGTGCAGGAAACCACTTTTGCACTTGTATTAGTGTGGAAAAAACACTTTTTGCACTTGTGATAGTGTTGAAAAACCACTTTTGGCACTTGTGTTAGTGTTGAAAAACCACTTTTCGCACTTGTGTTGGTGCAGGAAACCACTTTTGCACTTATATTAGTGTGGAAAAAACACTTTTTGCACTTGTGATAGTGTTGAAAAACCACTTTACGCACTTGTGTTAGTGTTGAAAAACCACTTTTTGCACTTGTGTTGGTGCAGGAAACCACTTTTGCACTTGTATTCATGTGGGAAAACCACTTTTCGCACTTGTGTTAGTGTTGAAAAACCACTTTTCGCACTTGTGTTAGTGTTGAAAAACCACTTTTTGCACTTGTGTTGGTGCAGGAAACCACTTTTGCACTTGTATTAGTGTGGAAAAAACACTTTTCGCACCTGTGTTAGTGTTGAAAAACCACTTTTCACACTTGTGTTAGTGTTGAAAAACCACTTTTCGCACTTGTGTTTGTGCAGGAAACCACTTTTGCACTTGTATTAGTGTGGAAAAACCACTTTTCGCACTTGTGTTAGTGTTGAAAAACCACTTTTCGCACTTGTGTTGGTGTTGAAAAACCACTTTTCGCACTTGTGTTAGTGTTGAAAAACCACTTTTCGCACTTGTGTTGGTGCAGGAAACCACTTTTGCACTTGTATTAGTGTGGAAAAACCACTTTTCGCACTTGTGTTAGTGTTGAAAAACCACTTTTCGCACTTGTGTTAGTGTTGAAAAACCACTTTTCGCACTTGTGTTAGTGTTGAAAAACCACTTTTCGCACTTGTGTTAGTGTTGAAAAACCACTTTTCGCACTTGTGTTAGTGTTGAAAAACCACTTTTCGCACTTGTGTTGGTGCAGAAAACCACTTTTGCACTTGTATTAGTGTGGAAAAACCACTTTTCGCACTTGTGTTAGTGTTGAAAAACCACTTTTCGCACTTGTGTTGGTGCAGGAAAACCACTTTTGCACTTGTATTAGTGGGGAAAAAACACTTTTTGCACTTGTGATAGTGTTGAAAAACCACTTTTTGCACTTGTGTTAGTGTTGAAAAACCACTTTTCGCACTTGTGTTAGTGTTGAAAAACCACTTTTCGCACTTGTGTTGGTGCAGGAAACCACTTTTGCACTTGTATTAGTGTGGAAAAAACCACTTTTTGCACTTGTGTTAGTGTTGAAAAACCACTTTTCGCACTTGTGTTAGTGTTGAAAAACCACTTTTCGCACTTGTGTTGGTGCAGGAAACCACTTTTGCACTTGTATTAGTGTGGAAAAAACACTTTTTGCACTTGTGATAGTGTTGAAAAACTACTTTTCGCACTTGTGATAGTGTTGAAAAACCACTTTTGCACTTGTGTTAGTGCAGGAAACCACTTTTCGCACTTGTGTTAGTGTTGAAAAACCACTTTTCGCACTTGTGATAGTGTTGAAAAACCACTTTTCGCACTTGTGTTGGTGCAGGAAACCACTTTTGCACTTGTATTAGTGTGGAAAAAACACTTTTTGCACTTGTGATAGTGTTGAAAAAGAACTTTTCGCACTTTTGTTAGTGTTGAAAAACCACTTTTCGCACTTGTGTTGGTGCAGGAACCACTTTTGCACTTGTATTAGTGTGGAAAAAACACTTTTCGCACTTGTGTTAGTGTTGAAAAACCACTTTTCGCACTTGTGTTAGTGTTGAAAAACCACTTTTCGCACTTGTGTTGGTGCAGGAAACCACTTTTGCACTTGTATTAGTGTGGAAAAAACACTTTTTGCACTTGTGATAGTGTTGATAAACCACTTTTTGCACTTGTGTTAGTGTTGAAAAACCACTTTTTGCACTTCTGTTGGTGCAGGCAACCACTTTTGCACTTGTATTAGTGTGGAAAAACCACTTTTCGCACTTGTGTTAGTGTTGAAAAACACTTTTCGCACTTGTGTTAGTGTTGAAAAACCACTTTTCGCACTTGTGTTGGTGCAGGAAACCACTTTTGCACTTGTATTAGTGTGGAAAAACCACTTTTTGCACTTGTGTTAGTGTTGAAAAACCACTTTTCGCACTTGTGTTAGTGATG
Source organism: Myxine glutinosa (assembly GCF_964187855.1). NCBI lineage: Eukaryota > Metazoa > Chordata > Myxini > Myxiniformes > Myxinidae > Myxine > Myxine glutinosa. Next base: position 27,984 of record NW_027617836.1, read on the forward strand.
AAAAACCACTTTTCGCACTTGTGTTAGTGTTGAAAAACCACTTTTCGCACTTGTGTTAGTGTTGAAAAACCACTTTTTGCACTTGTGTTGTTGCAGGAAACCACTTTTGCACTTGTATTAGTGTGGAAAAAACACTTTTCGCACTTGTGTTAGTGTTGAAAAACCACTTTTCGCGCTTGTGTTAGTGTTGAAAAACCACTTTTCGCACTTGTGTTGGTGCAGGAAACCACTTTTGCACTTGTATTAGTGTGGAAAAACCACTTTTCGCACTTGTGTTAGTGTTGAAAAATCACTTTTCGCACTTGTGTTAGTGTTGAAAAACCACTTTTCGCACTTCTGTTGGTGCAGGAAACCACTTTTGCACTTTTATTAGTGTTGAAAAACCACTTTTCGCACTTGTGTTAGTGTTGAAAAACCACTTTTAGCACTTGTGTTGGTGCAGGAAACCAATTTTGCACTTGTATTAGTGTGGAAAAAACACTTTTTGCACTTGTGTTAGTGTTGAAAAACCACTTTTCGCACTTGTGTTAGTGTTGAAAAACCACTTTTCGCACTTGTGTTAGTGTTGAAAAACCACTTTTCGCACTTGTGTTGGTGCAGGAAACCACTTTTGCACTTGTATTAGTGTGGAAAAAACACTTTTTGCACTTGTGATAGTGTTGAAAAACCACTTTTGGCACTTGTGTTAGTGTTGAAAAACCACTTTTCGCACTTGTGTTGGTGCAGGAAACCACTTTTGCACTTATATTAGTGTGGAAAAAACACTTTTTGCACTTGTGATAGTGTTGAAAAACCACTTTACGCACTTGTGTTAGTGTTGAAAAACCACTTTTCGCACTTGTGTTGGTGCAGGAAAACACTTTTGCACTTGTATTCATGTGGGAAAACCACTTTTCGCACTTGTGTTAGTGTTGAAAAACCACTTTTCGCACTTGTGTTAGTGTTGAAAAACCACTTTTCGCACTTGTGTTAGTGTTGAAAAACCACTTTTTGCACTTGTGTTGGTGCAGGAAACCACTTTTGCACTTGTATTAGTGTGGAAAAAACACTTTTTGCACTTATGATAGTGTTGAAAAACCACTTTTCGCACTTGTGTTAATGTTGAAAAACCACTTTTCGCACTTGTGTTGGTGCAGGAAACCACTTTTACACTTGTATTAGTGTGGAAAAACCACTTTTAGCACTTGTGTTAGTGTTGAAAAACCACTTTTCGCACTTGTGTTAGTGTTGAAAAACCACTTTTCGCACTTGTGTTAGTGTTGAAAAACCACTTTTTGCACTTGTGTTGGTGCAGGAAACCACTTTTGCACTTGTATTAGTGTGGAAAAAACACTTTTCGCACCTGTGTTAGTGTTGAAAAACCACTTTTCACACTTGTGTTAGTGTTGAAAAACCACTTTTCGCACTTGTGTTTGTGCAGGAAACCACTTTTGCACTTGTATTAGTGTGGAAAAACCACTTTTCGCAATTGTGTTAGTGTTGAAAAACCACTTTTCGCACTTGTGTTGGTGTTGAAAAACCACTTTTCGCACTTGTGTTAGTATTGAAAAACCACTTTTCGCACTTGTGTTGGTGCAGGAAACCACTTTTGCACTTGTATTAGTGTGGAAAAAACACTTTTCGCACTTGTGTTAGTGTTGAAAAACCACTTTTCGCACTTGTGTTAGTGTTGAAAAACCACTTTTCGCACTTGTGTTTGTGCAGGAAACCACTTTTGCACTTGTATTAGTGTGGAAAAAACACTTTTTGCACTTGTGATAGTGTTGAAAACCACTTTTCGCACTTGTGTTAGTGTCGAAAAACCACTTTTCGCACTTGTGTTGGTGCAGGAAACCACTTTTGCAATTGTATTAGTGTGGAAAAACCACTTTTCGCACTTGTGTTAGTGTTGAAAAACCACTTTTCGCATTTGTGTTGGTGCAGGAAACCACTTTTGCAATTGTATTAGTGTTGAAAAACCACTTTTCGCACTTATGTTAGTGTTGAAAAACCACTTTTCGCACTTGTGTTGGTGCAGGAAACCACTTTTGCACTTGTATTAGTGTGGAAAAACCACTTTTCGCACTTGTGTTAGTGTTGAAAAACCACTTTTTGCACTTGTGATAGTGTTGAAAAACCACTTTTTGCACTTGTGTTAGTGTTGAAAAACCACTTTTTGCACTTGTGTTGGTGCAGGAAACCACTTTTGCACTTGTATTAGTGTGGAAAAAACACTTTTTGCACTTGTGATAGTGTTGAAAAACCACTTTTCGCACTTGTGTTAGTGTTGAAAAACCACTTTTCGCACTTGTGTTGGTGCAGGAAACCACTTTTGCACTTGTATTAGTGTGGAAAAACCAATTTTCGCACTTGTGTTAGTGTTGAAAAACCACTTTTCGCACTTGTGTTAGTGTTGAAAAACCACTTTTCGCACTTGTGATAGTGTTGAAAAACCACTTTTCACACATGTGTTGGTGCAGGAAACCACTTTTGCACTTGTATTAGTGTGGAAAAAACACTTTTTGCGCTTGTGATAGTGTTGAAAAACCACTTTTCGCACTTGTGTTAGTGTTGAAAAACCACTTTTCGCACTTGTGTTGATGCAGGAAACCACTTTTGCACTTGTATTAGTGTGGAAAAACCACTTTTTGCACTTGTGTTCGTGCAGGAAACCACTTTTGCACTTGTATTAGTGTTGAAAAACCACTTTTCGCACTTGTGATAGTGTTGAAAAACAACTTTTCGCACTTGTGTTAGTGTTGAAAAACCACTTTTCGCACTTCTGTTGGTGCAGGAAACCACTTTTGCACTTGTATTAGTGTGGAAAAAACACTTTTTGCACTTGTGATAGTGTTGAAAAACCACTTTTCGCACTTGTGTTAGTGTTGAAAAACCACTTTTCGCACTTGTGTTGGTGCAGGAAACCACTTTTGCACTTGTATTAGTGTGGAAAAACCAATTTTCGCACTTGTGTTAGTGTTGAAAAACCACTTTTCGCACTTGTGTTAGTGTTGAAAAACCACTTTTCGCACTTGTGATAGTGTTAAAAAACCACTTTTCACACATGTGTTGGTGCAGGAAACCACTTTTGCACTTGTATTAGTGTGGAAAAAACACTTTTTGCGCTTGTGATAGTGTTGAAAAACCACTTTTCGCACTTGTGTTAGTGTTGAAAAACCACTTTTCGCACTTGTGTTGATGCAGGAAACCACTTTTGCACTTGTATTAGTGTGGAAAAACCACTTTTTGCACTTGTGTTCGTGCAGGAAACCACTTTTGCACTTGTATTAGTGTTGAAAAACCACTTTTCGCACTTGTGATAGTGTTGAAAAACCACTTTTCGCACTTGTGTTAGTGTTGAAAAACCACTTTTCGCACTTCTGTTGGTGCAGGAAACCACTTTTGCACTTGTATTAGTGTTGAAAAACCACTTTTCGCACTTGTGTTAGTGTTGAAAAACCACTTTTAGCACTTGTGTTGGTGCAGGAAACCACTTTTGCACTTGTATTAGTGTGGAAAAAACACTTTTTGCACTTGTGTTAGTGTTGAAAAACCACTTTTCGCACTTGTGTTAGTGTTGAAACACCACTTTTCGCACTTGTGTTAGTGTTGAAAAACCACTTTTCGCACTTGTGTTGGTGCAGGAAACCACTTTTGCACTTGTATTAGTGTGGAAAAAACACTTTTTGCACTTGTGATAGTGTTGAAAAACCACTTTTGGCACTTGTGTTAGTGTTGAAAAACCACTTTTCGCACTTGTGTTGGTGCAGGAAACCACTTTTGCACTTATATTAGTGTGGAAAAAACACTTTTTGCACTTGTGATAGTGTTGAAAAACCACTTTACGCACTTGTGTTAGTGTTGAAAAACCACTTTTTGCACTTGTGTTGGTGCAGGAAACCACTTTTGCACTTGTATTCATGTGGGAAAACCACTTTTCGCACTTGTGTTAGTGTTGAAAAACCACTTTTCGCACTTGTGTTAGTGTTGAAAAACCACTTTTCGCACTTGTGTTAGTGTTGAAAAACCACTTTTCGCACTTGTGTTAGTGTTGAAAAACCACTTTTCGCACTTGTGTTAGTGTTGAAAAACCACTTTTCGCACTTGTGTTGGTGCAGGAAACCACTTTTGCACTTGTATTAGTGTGGAAAAAACACTTTTTGCACTTGTGATAGTGTTGAAAAACCACTTTTCGCACTTGTGTTAATGTTGAAAAACCACTTTTCGCACTTGTGTTGGTGCAGGAAACCACTTTTACACTTGTATTAGTGTGGAAAAACCACTTTTAGCACTTGTGTTAGTGTTGAAAAACCACTTTTCGCACTTGTGTTAGTGTTGAAAAACCACTTTTCGCACTTGTGTTAGTGTTGAAAAACCACTTTTCGCACTTGTGTTAGTGTTGAAAAACCACTTTTCGCACTTGTGTTTGTGCAGGAAACCACTTTTGCACTTGTATTAGTGTGGAAAAAACACTTTTTGCACTTGTGATAGTGTTGAAAACCACTTTTCGCACTTGTGTTAGTGTCGAAAAACCACTTTTCGCAATTGTGTTGGTGCAGGAAACCACTTTTGCAATTGTATTAGTGTGGAAAAACCACTTTTCGCACTTGTGTTAGTGTTGAAAAACCACTTTTCGCATTTGTGTTGGTGCAGGAAACCACTTTTGCAATTGTATTAGTGTTGAAAAACCACTTTTCGCACTTATGTTAGTGTTGAAAAACCACTTTTCGCACTTGTGTTGGTGCAGGAAACCACTTTTGCACTTGTATTAGTGTGGAAAAACCACTTTTCGCACTTGTGTTAGTGTTGAAAAACCACTTTTTGCACTTGTGATAGTGTTGAAAAACCACTTTTTGCACTTGTGTTAGTGTTGAAAAACCACTTTTTGCACTTGTGTTGGTGCAGGAAACCACTTTTGCACTTGTATTAGTGTGGAAAAAACACTTTTTGCACTTGTGATAGTGTTGAAAAACCACTTTTCGCACTTGTGTTAGTGTTGAAAAACCACTTTTCGCACTTGTGTTGGTGCAGGAAACCACTTTTGCACTTGTATTAGTGTGGAAAAACCAATTTTCGCACTTGTGTTAGTGTTGAAAAACCACTTTTCGCACTTGTGTTAGTGTTGAAAAACCACTTTTCGCACTTGTGATAGTGTTGAAAAACCACTTTTCACACATGTGTTGGTGCAGGAAACCACTTTTGCACTTGTATTAGTGTGGAAAAAACACTTTTTGCGCTTGTGATAGTGTTGAAAAACCACTTTTCGCACTTGTGTTAGTGTTGAAAAACCACTTTTCGCACTTGTGTTGATGCAGGAAACCACTTTTGCACTTGTATTAGTGTGGAAAAACCACTTTTTGCACTTGTGTTCGTGCAGGAAACCACTTTTGCACTTGTATTAGTGTTGAAAAACCACTTTTCGCACTTGTGATAGTGTTGAAAAACCACTTTTCGCACTTGTGTTAGTGTTGAAAAACCACTTTTCGCACTTCTGTTGGTGCAGGAAACCACTTTTGCACTTGTATTAGTGTGGAAAAAACACTTTTTGCACTTGTGATAGTGTTGAAAAACCACTTTTCGCACTTGTGTTAGTGTTGAAAAACCACTTTTCGCACTTGTGTTGGTGCAGGAAACCACTTTTGCACTTGTATTAGTGTGGAAAAACCAATTTTCGCACTTGTGTTAGTGTTGAAAAACCACTTTTCGCACTTGTGTTAGTGTTGAAAAACCACTTTTCGCACTTGTGATAGTGTTGAAAAACCACTTTTCACACATGTGTTGGTGCAGGAAACCACTTTTGCACTTGTATTAGTGTGGAAAAAACACTTTTTGCGCTTGTGATAGTGTTGAAAAACCACTTTTCGCACTTGTGTTAGTGTTGAAAAACCACTTTTCGCACTTGTGTTGATGCAGGAAACCACTTTTGCACTTGTATTAGTGTGGAAAAACCACTTTTTGCACTTGTGTTCGTGCAGGAAACCACTTTTGCACTTGTATTAGTGTTGAAAAACCACTTTTCGCACTGGTGATAGTGTTGAAAAACCACTTTTCGCACTTGTGTTAGTGTTGAAAAACCACTTTTCGCACTTCTGTTGGTGCAGGAAACCACTTTTGCACTTGTATTAGTGTTGAAAAACCACTTTTCGCACTTGTGTTAGTGTTGAAAAACCACTTTTAGCACTTGTGTTGGTGCAGGAAACCACTTTTGCACTTGTATTAGTGTGGAAAAAACACTTTTTGCACTTGTGTTAGTGTTGAAAAACCACTTTTCGCACTTGTGTTAGTGTTGAAACACCACTTTTCGCACTTGTGTTAGTGTTGAAAAACCACTTTTCGCACTTGTGTTGGTGCAGGAAACCACTTTTGCACTTGTATTAATGTGGAAAAAACACTTTTTGCACTTGTGATAGTGTTGAAAAACCACTTTTGGCACTTGTGTTAGTGTTGAAAAACCACTTTTCGCACTTGTGTTGGTGCAGGAAACCACTTTTGCACTTATATTAGTGTGGAAAAAACACTTTTTGCACTTGTGATAGTGTTGAAAAACCACTTTACGCACTTGTGTTAGTGTTGAAAAACCACTTTTCGCACTTGTGTTGGTGCAGGAAACCACTTTTGCACTTGTATTCATGTGGGAAAACCACTTTTCGCACTTGTGTTAGTGTTGAAAAACCACTTTTCGCACTTGTGTTAGTGTTGAAAAACCACTTTTCGCACTTGTGTTAGTGTTGAAAAACCACTTTTCGCACTTGTGTTAGTGTTGAAAAACCACTTTTCGCACTTGTGTTAGTGTTGAAAAACCACTTTTCGCACTTGTGTTGGTGCAGGAAACCACTTTTGCACTTGTATTAGTGTGGAAAAAACACTTTTTGCACTTGTGATAGTGTTGAAAAACCACTTTTCGCACTTGTGTTAATGTTGAAAAACCACTTTTCGCACTTGTGTTGGTGCAGGAAACCACTTTTACACTTGTATTAGTGTGGAAAAACCACTTTTAGCACTTGTGTTAGTGTTGAAAAACCACTTTTCGCACTTGTGTTAGTGTTGAAAAACCACTTTTCGCACTTGTGTTGATGCAGGAAACCACTTTTGCACTTGTATTAGTGTGGAAAAACCACTTTTTGCACTTGTGTTCGTGCAGGAAACCACTTTTGCACTTGTATTAGTGTTGAAAAACCACTTTTCGCACTGGTGATAGTGTTGAAAAACCACTTTTCGCACTTGTGTTAGTGTTGAAAAACCACTTTTCGCACTTCTGTTGGTGCAGGAAACCACTTTTGCACTTGTATTAGTGTTGAAAAACCACTTTTCGCACTTGTGTTAGTGTTGAAAAACCACTTTTAGCACTTGTGTTGGTGCAGGAAACCACTTTTGCACTTGTATTAGTGTGGAAAAAACACTTTTTGCACTTGTGTTAGTGTTGAAAAACCACTTTTCGCACTTGTGTTAGTGTTGAAACACCACTTTTCGCACTTGTGTTAGTGTTGAAAAACCACTTTTCGCACTTGTGTTGGTGCAGGAAACCACTTTTGCACTTGTATTAATGTGGAAAAAACACTTTTTGCACTTGTGATAGTGTTGAAAAACCACTTTTGGCACTTGTGTTAGTGTTGAAAAACCACTTTTCGCACTTGTGTTGGTGCAGGAAACCACTTTTGCACTTATATTAGTGTGGAAAAAACACTTTTTGCACTTGTGATAGTGTTGAAAAACCACTTTACGCACTTGTGTTAGTGTTGAAAAACCACTTTTCGCACTTGTGTTGGTGCAGGAAACCACTTTTGCACTTGTATTCATGTGGGAAAACCACTTTTCGCACTTGTGTTAGTGTTGAAAAACCACTTTTCGCACTTGTGTTAGTGTTGAAAAACCACTTTTCGCACTTGTGTTAGTGTTGAAAAACCACTTTTCGCACTTGTGTTAGTGTTGAAAAACCACTTTTCGCACTTGTGTTAGTGTTGAAAAACCACTTTTCGCACTTGTGTTGGTGCAGGAAACCACTTTTGCACTTGTATTAGTGTGGAAAAAACACTTTTTGCACTTGTGATAGTGTTGAAAAACCACTTTTCGCACTTGTGTTAATGTTGAAAAACCACTTTTCGCACTTGTGTTGGTGCAGGAAACCACTTTTACACTTGTATTAGTGTGGAAAAACCACTTTTAGCACTTGTGTTAGTGTTGAAAAACCACTTTTCGCACTTGTGTTAGTGTTGAAAAACCACTTTTCGCACTTGTGTTAGTGTTGAAAAACCACTTTTTGCACTTGTGTTGGTGCAGGAAACCACTTTTGCACTTGTATTAGTGTGGAAAAAACACTTTTCGCACCTGTGTTAGTGTTGAAAAACCACTTTTCACACTTGTGTTAGTGTTGAAAAACCACTTTTCGCACTTGTGTTTGTGCAGGAAACCACTTTTGCACTTGTATTAGTGTGGAAAAACCACTTTTCGCACTTGTGTTAGTGTTGAAAAACCACTTTTCGCACTTGTGTTGGTGTTGAAAAACCACTTTTCGCACTTGTGTTAGTGTTGAAAAACCACTTTTCGCACTTGTGTTGGTGCAGGAAACCACTTTTGCACTTGTATTAGTGTGGAAAAACCACTTTTCGCACTTGTGTTAGTGTTGAAAAACCACTTTTCGCACTTGTGTTAGTGTTGAAAAACCACTTTTCGCACTTGTGTTAGTGTTGAAAAACCACTTTTCGCACTTGTGTTAGTGTTGAAAAACCACTTTTCGCACTTGTGTTAGTGTTGAAAAACCACTTTTCGCACTTGTGTTGGTGCAGAAAACCACTTTTGCACTTGTATTAGTGTGGAAAAACCACTTTTCGCACTTGTGTTAGTGTTGAAAAACCACTTTTCGCACTTGTGTTGGTGCAGGAAAACCACTTTTGCACTTGTATTAGTGGGGAAAAAACACTTTTTGCACTTGTGATAGTGTTGAAAAACCACTTTTTGCACTTGTGTTAGTGTTGAAAAACCACTTTTCGCACTTGTGTTAGTGTTGAAAAACCACTTTTCGCACTTGTGTTGGTGCAGGAAACCACTTTTGCACTTGTATTAGTGTGGAAAAAACCACTTTTTGCACTTGTGTTAGTGTTGAAAAACCACTTTTCGCACTTGTGTTAGTGTTGAAAAACCACTTTTCGCACTTGTGTTGGTGCAGGAAACCACTTTTGCACTTGTATTAGTGTGGAAAAAACACTTTTTGCACTTGTGATAGTGTTGAAAAACTACTTTTCGCACTTGTGATAGTGTTGAAAAACCACTTTTGCACTTGTGTTAGTGCAGGAAACCACTTTTCGCACTTGTGTTAGTGTTGAAAAACCACTTTTCGCACTTGTGATAGTGTTGAAAAACCACTTTTCGCACTTGTGTTGGTGCAGGAAACCACTTTTGCACTTGTATTAGTGTGGAAAAAACACTTTTTGCACTTGTGATAGTGTTGAAAAAGAACTTTTCGCACTTTTGTTAGTGTTGAAAAACCACTTTTCGCACTTGTGTTGGTGCAGGAACCACTTTTGCACTTGTATTAGTGTGGAAAAAACACTTTTCGCACTTGTGTTAGTGTTGAAAAACCACTTTTCGCACTTGTGTTAGTGTTGAAAAACCACTTTTCGCACTTGTGTTGGTGCAGGAAACCACTTTTGCACTTGTATTAGTGTGGAAAAAACACTTTTTGCACTTGTGATAGTGTTGATAAACCACTTTTCGCACTTGTGTTAGTGTTGAAAAACCACTTTTTGCACTTCTGTTGGTGCAGGCAACCACTTTTGCACTTGTATTAGTGTGGAAAAACCACTTTTCGCACTTGTGTTAGTGTTGAAAAACACTTTTCGCACTTGTGTTAGTGTTGAAAAACCACTTTTCGCACTTGTGTTGGTGCAGGAAACCACTTTTGCACTTGTATTAGTGTGGAAAAACCACTTTTTGCACTTGTGTTAGTGTTGAAAAACCACTTTTCGCACTTGTGTTAGTGATGAAAAACCACTTTTCGCACTTGTGTTAGTGTTGAAAAACCACTTTTCGCACTTGTGTTAGTGTTGAAAAACCACTTTTTGCACTTGTGTTGTTGCAGGAAACCACTTTTGCACTTGTATTAGTGTGGAAAAAACACTTTTCGCACTTGTGTTAGTGTTGAAAAACCACTTTTCGCGCTTGTGTTAGTGTTGAAAAACCACTTTTCGCACTTGTGTTGGTGCAGGAAACCACTTTTGCACTTGTATTAGTGTGGAAAAACCACTTTTCGCACTTGTGTTAGTGTTGAAAAACCACTTTTCGCACTTGTGTTAGTGTTGAAAAACCACTTTTCGCACTTCTGTTGGTGCAGGAAACCACTTTTGCACTTTTATTAGTGTTGAAAAACCACTTTTCGCACTTGTGTTAGTGTTGAAAAACCACTTTTAGCACTTGTGTTGGTGCAGGAAACCACTTTTGCACTTGTATTAGTGTGGAAAAAACACTTTTTGCACTTGTGTTAGTGTTGAAAAACCACTTTTCGCACTTGTGTTAGTGTTGAAAAACCACTTTACGCACTTGTGTTAGTGTTGAAAAACCACTTTTCGCACTTGTGTTGGTGCAGGAAACCACTTTTGCACTTGTATTAGTGTGGAAAAAACACTTTTTGCACTTGTGATAGTGTTGAAAAACCACTTTTGGCACTTGTGTTAGTGTTGAAAAACCACTTTTCGCACTTGTGTTGGTGCAGGAAACCACTTTTGCACTTATATTAGTGTGGAAAAAACACTTTTTGCACTTGTGATAGTGTTGAAAAACCACTTTACGCACTTGTGTTAGTGTTGAAAAACCACTTTTCGCACTTGTGTTGGTGCAGGAAAACACTTTTGCACTTGTATTCATGTGGGAAAACCACTTTTCGCACTTGTGTTAGTGTTGAAAAACCACTTTTCGCACTTGTGTTAGTGTTGAAAAACCACTTTTCGCACTTGTGTTAGTGTTGAAAAACCACTTTTTGCACTTGTGTTGGTGCAGGAAACCACTTTTGCACTTGTATTAGTGTGGAAAAAACACTTTTTGCACTTGTGATAGTGTTGAAAAACCACTTTTCGCACTTGTGTTAATGTTGAAAAACCACTTTTCGCACTTGTGTTGGTGCAGGAAACCACTTTTACACTTGTATTAGTGTGGAAAAACCACTTTTAGCACTTGTGTTAGTGTTGAAAAACCACTTTTCGCACTTGTGTTAGTGTTGAAAAACCACTTTTTGCACTTGTGTTAGTGTTGAAAAACCACTTTTTGCACTTGTGTTGGTGCAGGAAACCACTTTTGCACTTGTATTAGTGTGGAAAAAACACTTTTCGCACCTGTGTTAGTGTTGAAAAACCACTTTTCACACTTGTGTTAGTGTTGAAAAACCACTTTTCGCACTTGTGTTTGTGCAGGAAACCACTTTTGCACTTGTATTAGTGTGGAAAAACCACTTTTCGCAATTGTGTTAGTGTTGAAAAACCACTTTTCGCACTTGTGTTGATGTTGAAAAACCACTTTTCGCACTTGTGTTAGTATTGAAAAACCACTTTTCGCACTTGTGTTGGTGCAGGAAACCACTTTTGCACTTGTATTAGTGTGGAAAAAACACTTTTCGCACTTGTGTTAGTGTTGAAAAACCACTTTTCGCACTTGTGTTAGTGTTGAAAAACCACTTTTCGCACTTGTGTTTGTGCAGGAAACCACTTTTGCACTTGTATTAGTGTGGAAAAAACACTTTTTGCACTTGTGATAGTGTTGAAAACCACTTTTCGCACTTGTGTTAGTGTCGAAAAACCACTTTTCGCACTTGTGTTGGTGCAGGAAACCACTTTTGCAATTGTATTAGTGTGGAAAAACCACTTTTCGCACTTGTGTTAGTGTTGAAAAACCACTTTTCGCATTTGTGTTGGTGCAGGAAACCACTTTTGCAATTGTATTAGTGTTGAAAAACCACTTTTCGCACTTGTGTTAGTGTTGAAAAACCACTTTTCGCACTTGTGTTGGTGCAGGAAACCACTTTTGCACTTGTATTAGTGTGGAAAAACCACTTTTCGCACTTGTGTTAGTGTTGAAAAACCACTTTTTGCACTTGTGATAGTGTTGAAAAACCACTTTTTGCACTTGTGTTAGTGTTGATAAACCACTTTTTGCACTTGTGTTGGTGCAGGAAACCACTTTTGCACTTGTATTAGTGTGGAAAAAATACTTTTTGCACTTGTGATAGTGTTGAAAAACCACTTTTCGCACTTGTGTTAGTGTTGAAAAACCACTTTTCGCACTTGTGTTGGTGCAGGAAACCACTTTTGCACTTGTATTAGTGTGGAAAAACCAATTTTCGCACTTGTGTTAGTGTTGAAAAACCACTTTTCGCACTTGTGTTAGTGTTGAAAAACCACTTTTCGCACTTGTGATAGTGTTGAAAAACCACTTTTCACACATGTGTTGGTGCAGGAAACCACTTTTGCACTTGTATTAGTGTGGAAAAAACACTTTTTGCGCTTGTGATAGTGTTGAAAAACCACTTTTCGCACTTGTGTTAGTGTTGAAAAACCACTTTTCGCACTTGTGTTGATGCAGGAAACCACTTTTGCACTTGTATTAGTGTGGAAAAACCACTTTTTGCACTTGTGTTCGTGCAGGAAACCACTTTTGCACTTGTATTAGTGTGGAAAAAACACTTTTTGCACTTGTGATAGTGTTGAAAAACCACTTTTCGCACTTGTGTTAGTGTTGAAAAACCACTTTTCGCACTTGTGTTAGTGTTGAAAAACCACTTTTCGCACTTGTGTTGGTGCAGGAAACCACTTTAGCACTTGTATTAGTGTGGAAAAAACACTTTTTGCACATGTGATAGTGTTGAAAAACCACTTTTCGCACTTGTGTTAGTGTTGAAAAACCACTTTTCGCAATTGTGTTGGTGCAGGAAACCACTTTTGCACTTGTATTAGTGTGGAAAAACCACTTTTCGCACTTGTGTTAGTGTTGAAAAACCACTTTTCGCATTTGTGTTGGTGCAGGAAACCACTTTTGCAATTGTATTAGTGTTGAAAAACCACTTTTCGCACTTGTGTTAGTGTTGAAAAACCACTTTTCGCACTTGTGTTGGTGCAGGAAACCACTTTTGCACTTGTATTAGTGTGGAAAAACCACTTTTCGCACTTGTGTTAGTGTTGAAAAAACACTTTTTGCACTTGTGATAGTGTTGAAAAACCACTTTTCGCACTTGTGTTAGTGTTGAAAAACCACTTTTCGCACTTGTGTTGGTGCAGGAAACCACTTTTGCACTTGTATTAGTGTGGAAAAAACCACTTTTCGCACTTGTGTTAGTGTTGAAAAACCACTTTTCGCACTTGTGTTGGTGTTGAAAAACCACTTTTCGCACTTGTGTTAGTGTTGAAAAACCACTTTTCGCACTTGTGTTAGTGTTGAAAAACCACTTTTCGCACTTGTGTTAGTGTCGAAAAACCACTTTTCGCACTTGTGGTGGTGCAGGAAACCACTTTTGCAATTGTATTAGTGTGGAAAAACCACTTTTCGCACTTGTGTTAGTGTTGAAAAACCACTTTTCGCATTTGTGTTGGTGCAGGAAACCACTTTTGCAATTGTATTAGTGTTGAAAAACCACTTTTCGCACTTGTGTTAGTGTTGAAAAACCACTTTTCGCACTTGTGTTGGTGCAGGAAACCACTTTTGCACTTGTATTAGTGTGGAAAAACCACTTTTCGCACTTGTGTTAGTGTTGAAAAAACACTTTTTGCACTTGTGATAGTGTTGAAAAACCACTTTTCGCACTTGTGTTAGTGTTGAAAAACCACTTTTTGCTCTTGTGTTGGTGCAGGAAACCACTTTTGCACTTGTATTAGTGTGGAAAAAACACTTTTTGCACTTGTGATAGTGTTGAAAAACCACTTTTCGCACTTGTGTTAGTGTTGAAAAACCACTTTTCGCACTTGTGTTGGTGCAGGAAACCACTTTTGCACTTGTATTAGTGTGGAAAAACCACTTTTCGCACTTGTGTTAGTGTTGAAAAACCACTTTTCGCACTTGTGTTGGTGCAGGAAACCACTTTTGCACTTGTATTAGTGTGGAAAAACCACTTTTCGCACTTGTGTTAGTGTTGAAAAAACACTTTTTGCACTTGTGATAGTGTTGAAAAACCACTTTTCGCACTTGTGTTAGTGTTGAAAAACCACTTTTTGCACTTGTGTTGGTGCAGGAAACCACTTTTGCACTTGTATTAGTGTGGAAAAACCACTTTTCGCACTTGTGTTAGTGTTGAAAAACCACTTTTCGCACTTGTGTTAGTGTTGAAAAACCACTTTTCGCACTTGTGATAGTGTTGAAAAACCACTTTTCACACATGTGTTGGTGCAGGAAACCACTTTTGCACTTGTATTAGTGTGGAAAAAACACTTTTTGCACTTGTGATAGTGTTGAAAAACCACTTTTCGCACTTTAGTTAGTGTTGAAAAACCACTTTTCGCACTTGTGTTGATGCAGGAAACCACTTTTGCACTTGTATTAGTGTGGAAAAACCACTTTTTGCACTTGTGTTGGTGCAGGAAACCACTTTTGCACTTGTATTAGTGTGGAAAAAACTCTTTTTGCACTTGTGATAGTGTTGAAAAACCACTTTTCGCACTTGTGTTAGTGTTGAAAAACCACTTTTCGCACTTGTGTTAGTGTTGAAAAACCACTTTTCGCACTTGTGTTGGTGCAGGAAACCACTTTTGCACTTGTATTAGTGTGGAAAAAACACTTTTTGCACATGTGATAGTGTTGAAAAACCACTTTTCGCACTTGTGTTAGTGTTGAAAAACCACTTTTCGCAATTGTGTTGGTGCAGGAAACCACTTTTGCACTTGTATTAGTGTGGAAAAACCACTTTTCGCACTTGTGTTAGTGTTGAAAAACCACTTTTCGCATTTGTGTTGGTGCAGGAAACCACTTTTGCAATTGTATTAGTGTTGAAAAACCACTTTTCGCACTTGTGTTAGTGTTGAAAAACCACTTTTCGCACTTGTGTTGGTGCAGGAAACCACTTTTGCACTTGTATTAGTGTGGAAAAACCACTTTTCGCACTTGTGTTAGTGTTGAAAAAACACTTTTTGCACTTGTGATAGTGTTGAAAAACCACTTTTCGCACTTGTGTTAGTGTTGAAAAACCACTTTTCGCACTTGTGTTGGTGCAGGAAACCACTTTTGCACTTGTATTAGTGTGGAAAAAACACTTTTTGCACTTGTGATAGTGTTGAAAAACCACTTTTCGAACTTGTGTTAGTGTTGAAAAACCACTTTTTGCACTTGTGTTGGTGCAGGAAACCACTTTTGCACTTGTATTAGTGTGGAAAAACCACTTTTCGCACTTGTGTTAGTGTTGAAAAACCACTTTTCGCACTTGTGTTAGTGTTGAAAAACCACTTTTCGCACTTGTGTTAGTGTTGAAAAACCACTTTTCGCACTTGTGATAGTGTTGATAAACAACTTTTCGCACTTGTGTTGGTGCAGGAAACCACTTTTGCACTTGTATTAGTGTGGAAAAACCCTTTTTGCACTTGTGATAGTGTTGAAAAACCACTTTTCGCACTTGTGTTGGTGCAGGAAACCACTTTTCGAACTTGTGTTAGTGTTGAAAAACCACTTTTCGCACTTGTGTTGGTGCAGGAAACCACTTTTGCACTTGTATTAGTGTGGAAAAACCACTTTTCGCACTTGTGTTAGTGTTGAAAAACCACTTTTCGCACTTGTGTTAGTGTTGAAAAACCACTTTTCGCACTTGTGATAATGTTGAAAAACAACTTTTCGCACTTGTGTTGGTGCAGGAAACCACTTTTGCACTTGTATTAGTGTGGAAAAACACTTTTTGCACTTGTGATAGTGTTGAAAAACCACTTTTCGCACTTGTGTTAGTGTTGAAAAACCACTTTTCGCACTTGTGTTGGTGCAGGAAACCACTTTTGCACTTGTATTAGTGTGGAAAAACCACTTTTCGCACTTGTGTTAGTGTTGAAAAACCACTTTTCGCACTTGTGTTAGTGTTGAAAAACCACTTTTCGCACTTGTGTTGATGCAGGAAACCACTTTTGCACTTGTATTAGTGTGGAAAAACCACTTTTCGCACTTGTGTTAGTGTTGAAAAACCACTTTTCGCACTTGTGATAGTGTTGAAAAACCACTTTTCGCACTTGTGTTGGTGCAGGAAACCACTTTTGCACTTGTATTAGTGTGGAAAAAACACTTTTTGCACTTGCGATAGTGTTGAAAAACTACTTTTCACACTTGTGTTAGTGTTGAAAAACCACTTTTCGCACTTGTGTTGGTGCAGGAAACCACTTTTGCACTTGTATTAGTGTGGAAAAACCACTTTTCGCAGTTGTGTTAGTGTTGAAAAACCACTTTTCGCACTTGTGTTAGTGTTGAAAAACCACTTTTCACACTTGTGTTGTTGCAGGAAACCACTTTTGCACTTGTATTAGTGGGGAAAAAACACTTTTTGCACTTGTGATAGTGTTGAAAAACCACTTTTCGCACTTGTGTTAGTGTTGAAAAACCACTTTTCGCAATTGTGTTGGTGCAGGAAACCACTTTTGCACTTGTATTAGTGTGGAAAAACCACTTTTCGCAGTTGTGTTAGTGTTGAAAAACCACTTTTCGCACTTGTGTTAGTGTTGAAAAACCACTTTTCACACTTGTGTTGGTGCAGGAAAACCACTTTTGCACTTGTATTAGTGTGGAAAAAACACTTTTTGCACTTATGATAGTGTTGAAAAACCACTTTTCGCACTTGTGTTAGTGTTGAAAAACCACTTTTCGCAATTGTGTTGGTGCAGGAAACCACTTTTGCACTTGTATTAGTGTGGGAAAAACACTTTTTGCACTTGTGATAGTGTTGAAAAACCACTTTTTGCACCTGTGTTTGTGTTGAAAAACCACTTTTCGCACATGTGTTGGTGCAGGAAACCACTTTTGCACTTGTATTAGTGTGGAAAAACCACTTTTCGCACTTGTGTTAGTGTTGAAAAACCACTTTTCGCACTTGTGTTGGTGCAGGAAACCACTTTTGCACTTGTATTAGTGTGGAAAAACCACTTTTCGCACTTGTGTTAGTGTTGAAAAACCACTTTTCGCACTTGTGTTAGTGTTGAAAAACCACTTTTCGCACTTGTGTTAGTGTTGAAAAACCACTTTTCGCACTTGTGTTGGTGCAGGAAACCACTTTTGCACTTGTATTAGTGTGGAAAAAACACTTTTCGCACTTGTGTTAGACTGTTAGTGTTGAAAAACCACTTTTCGCACTTGTGTTAGTGTTGAAAAACCACTTTTCGCACTTGTGTTGGTGCAGGAAACCACTTTTGCACTTGTATTAGTGTGGAAAAATCACTTTTTGCACTTGTGTTTGTGTTGAAAAACCACTTTTCGCACTTGTGTTGGTGCAGGAAACCACTTTTGCACTTGTATTAGTGTGGAAAAAACACTTTTTGCACATGTGATAGTGTTGAAAAACCACTTTTTGCACTTGTGTTAGTGTTGAAAAACCACTTTTCGCAATTGTGTTGGTGCAGGAAACCACTTTTGCACTTGTATTAGTGTGGAAAAAACACTTTTTGCACTTGTGATAGTGTTGAAAAACCACTTTTCGCACTTGTGTTGGTGTCGAAAAACCACTTTTCGCACTTGTGTTGGTGCAGGAAACCACTTTTGCACTTGTATTAGTGTGGAAAAACCACTTTTCGCACTTGTGTTAGTGTTGAAAAACCACTTTTCGCATTTGTGTTGGTGCAGGAAACCACTTTTGCAATTGTATTAGTGTTGAAAAACCACTTTTCGCACTTGTGTTAGTGTTGAAAAAACACTTTTCGCACTTGTGTTGGTGCAGGAAACCACTATTGCACTTGTATTAGTGTGGAAAAACCACTTTTCGCACTTGTGTTAGTGTTGAAAAACCACTTTTCGAACTTGTGTTAGTGTTGAAAAACCACTTTTCGCACTTGTGTTGGTGCAGGAAACCACTTTTGCACTTGTATTAGTGTGGAAAAACCACTTTTCGCACTTGTGTTAGTGTTGAAAAACCACTTTTCGCACTTGTGTTAGTGTTGAAAAACCACTTTTCGCACTTGTGATAATGTTGAAAAACAACTTTTCGCACTTGTGTTGGTGCAGGAAACCACTTTTGCACTTGTATTAGTGTGGAAAAACACTTTTTGCACTTGTGATAGTGTTGAAAAACCACTTTTCGCACTTGTGTTAGTGTTGAAAAACCACTTTTCGCACTTGTGTTGGTGCAGGAAACCACTTTTGCACTTGTATTAGTGTGGAAAAACCACTTTTCGCACTTGTGTTAGTGTTGAAAAACCACTTTTCGCACTTGTGTTAGTGTTGAAAAACCACTTTTCGCACTTGTGTTGGTGCAGGAAACCACTTTTGCACTTGTATTAGTGTGGAAAACCACTTTTTGCACTTGTGATAGTGTTGAAAAACCACTTTTCGCACTTGTGTTAGTGTTGAAAAACCACTTTCCGCACTTGTGTTGGTGCAGGAAACCACTTTTGCACTTGTATTACTGTTGAAAAACCACTTTTCGCACTTGTGTTAGTGTTGAAAAACCACTTTTCGCACTTGTGTTAGTGTTGAAAAACCACTTTTCGCACTTGTGTTAGTGTTGAAAAACCACTTTTCGCACTTGTGTTAGTGTTGAAAAACCACTTTTCGCACTTGTGTTGGTGCAGGAAACCACTTTTGCACTTGTATTAGTGTGGAAAAACCACTTTTCGCACTTGTGTTACTGTTGAAAAACCACTTTTCGCACTTGTGTTGGTGCAGGAAACCACTTTTGCACTTGTATTAGTGTGGAAAAAACACTTTTTGCACATGTGATAGTGTTGAAAAACCACTTTTCGCACTTGTGTTAGTGTTGAAAAACCACTTTTCGCAATTGTGTTGGTGCAGGAAACCACTTTTGCACTTGTATTATTGTGGAAAAAACACTTTTTGCACTTGTGATAGTGTTGAAAACCACATTTCACACTTGTGTTAGTGTCGAAAAACCACTTTTCGCACTTGTGTTGGTGCAGGAAACCACTTTTGCACTTGTATTAGAGTGGAAAAACCACTTTTTGCACTTGTGTTAGTGTGGAAAAACCACTTTTCGCACTTGTGTTAGTGTTGAAAAACCACTTTTCGCACTTGTATTAGTGTTGAAAAACCACTTTTCGCACTTGTGTTGGTGCAGTAAACCACTTTTGCACTTGTATTAGTGTGGAAAAACCACTTTTTGCACTTGTGATAGTGTTGAAAAACCACTTTTCGCACTTGTGTTAGTGTTGAAAAACCACTTTTCGCACTTGTGTTAGTGTTGAAAAACCACTTTTCGCACTTGTGTTAGTGTTGAAAAACCACTTTTCACACTTGTGTTAGTGTTGAAAAACCACTTTTCGCACTTGTGTTAGTGTTGAAAAACCACTTTTCGCACTTGTGTTGGTGCAGGAAACCACTTTTGCACTTGTATTAGTGTGGAAAAACCACTTTTTGCACTTGTGATAGTGTTGAAAAACCACTTTTCGCACTTGTGTTAGTGTTGAAAAACCACTTTTCGCACTTGTGTTAGTGTTGAAAAACCACTTTTCGCACTTGTGTTAGTGTTGAAAAACCACTTTTCGCACTTGTGTTAGTGTTGAAAAACCACTTTTCGCACTTGTGTTGGTGCAGGAAACCACTTTTGCACATGTATTAGTGTGGAAAAACCACTTTTCGCACTTGTGTTAGTGTTGAAAAACCACTTTTCGCACTTGTGTTGGTGCAGGAAAACCACTTTTGCACTTGTATTAGTGGGGAAAAAACACTTTTTGCACTTGTGATAGTGTTGAAAAACCACTTTTCGCACTTATGTTAGTGTTGAAAAACCACTTTTCGCACTTGTGTTAGTGTTGAAAAACCACTTTTCGCACTTGTGTTGGTGCAGGAAACCACTTTTGCACTTGTATTAGTGTGGAAAAACCACTTTTCGCACTTGTGTTAGTGTGGAAAAAACACTTTTCGCACCTGTGTTAGTGTTGAAAAACCACTTTTCACACTTGTGTTAGTGTTGAAAAACCACTTTTCGCACTTGTGTTTGTGCAGGAAACCACTTTTGCACTTGTATTAGTGTGGAAAAACCACTTTTCGCACTTGTGTTAGTGTTGAAAAACCACTTTTCGCACTTGTGTTGGTGTTGAAAAACCACTTTTCGCACTTGTGTTAGTGTTGAAAAACCACTTTTCGCACTTGTGTTGGTGCAGGAAACCACTTTTGCACTTGTATTAGTGTGGAAAAAACACTTTTCGCATTTGTGTTAGTGTTGAAAAACCACTTTTCGCACTTGTGTTAGTGTTGAAAAACCACTTTTCGCACTTGTGTTGGTGCAGGAAACCACTTTTGCACTTGTATTAGTGTGGAAAAAACACTTTTTGCACTTGTGATAGTGTTGAAAACCACTTTTCGCACTTGTGTTAGTGTCGAAAAACCACTTTTCGCACTTGTGGTGGTGCAGGAAACCACTTTTGCAATTGTATTAGTGTGGAAAAACCACTTTTCGCACTTGTGTTAGTGTTGAAAAACCACTTTTCGCATTTGTGTTGGTGCAGGAAACCACTTTTGCAATTGTATTAGTGTTGAAAAACCACTTTTCGCACTTGTGTTAGTGTTGAAAAACCACTTTTCGCACTTGTGTTGGTGCAGGAAACCACTTTTGCACTTGTATTAGTGTGGAAAAACCACTTTTCGCAACTGTGTTAGTGTTGAAAAAACACTTTTTGCACTTGTGATAGTGTTGAAAAACCACTTTTCGCACTTGTGTTAGTGTTGAAAAACCACTTTTTGCACTTGTGTTGGTGCAGGAAACCACTTTTGCACTTGTATTAGTGTGGAAAAAACACTTTTTGCACTTGTGATAGTGTTGAAAAACCACTTTTCGCACTTGTGTTAGTGTTGAAAAACCACTTTTCGCACTTGTGTTGGTGCAGGAAACCACTTTTGCACTTGTATTAGTGTGGAAAAACCACTTTTCGCACTTGTGTTAGTGTTGAAAAACCACTTTTCGCACTTGTGTTAGTGTTGAAAAACCACTTTTCGCACTTGTGATAGTGTTGAAAAACCACTTTTCACACATGTGTTGGTGCAGGAAACCACTTTTGCACTTGTATTAGTGTGGAAAAAACACTTTTTGCACTTGTGATAGTGTTGAAAAACCACTTTTCGCACTTGTGTTAGTGTTGAAAAACCACTTTTCGCACTTGTGTTGATGCAGGAAACCACTTTTGCACTTGTATTAGTGTGGAAAAACCACTTTTTGCACTTGTGTTGGTGCAGGAAACCACTTTTGCACTTGTATTAGTGTGGAAAAAACACTTTTTGCACTTGTGATAGTGTTGAAAAACCACTTTTCGCACTTGTGTTAGTGTTGAAAAACCACTTTTCGCACTTGTGATAGTGTTGAAAAACCACTTTTCGCACTTGTGTTGGTGCAGGAAACCACTTTTGCACTTGTATTAGTGTGGAAAAAACACTTTTTGCACATGTGATAGTGTTGAAAAACCACTTTTCGCACTTGTGTTAGTGTTGAAAAACCACTTTTCGCAATTGTGTTGGTGCAGGAAACCACTTTTGCACTTGTATTAGTGTGGAAAAACCACTTTTCGCACTTGTGTTAGTGTTGAAAAACCACTTTTCGCATTTGTGTTGGTGCAGGAAACCACTTTTGCAATTGTATTAGTGTTGAAAAACCACTTTTCGCACTTGTGTTATTGTTGAAAAACCACTTTTCGCACTTGTGTTGGTGCAGGAAACCACTTTTGCACTTGTATTAGTGTGGAAAAACCACTTTTCGCACTTGTGTTAGTGTTGAAAAAACACTTTTTGCACTTGTGATAGTGTTGAAAAACCACTTTTCGCACTTGTGTTAGTGTTGAAAAACCACTTTTCGCACTTGTGTTGGTGCAGGAAACCACATTTGCACTTGTATTAGTGTGGAAAAAACACTTTTTGCACTTGTGATAGTGTTGAAAAACCACTTTTCGAACTTGTGTTAGTGTTGAAAAACCACTTTTTGCACTTGTGTTGGTGCAGGAAACCACTTTTGCACTTGTATTAGTGTGGAAAAACCACTTTTTGCACTTGTGTTAGTGTTGAAAAACCACTTTTCGCACTTGTGTTAGTGTTGAAAAACCACTTTTCGCACTTGTGATAGTGTTGAAAAACAACTTTTCGCACTTGTGTCGGTGCAGGAAACCACTTTTGCACTTGTATTAGTGTGGAAAAACACTTTTTGCACTTGTGATAGTGTTGAAAAACCACTTTTCGCACTTGTGTTAGTGTTGAAAAACCACTTTTCGCACTTGTGTTGATGCAGGAAACCACTTTTGCACTTGTATTAGTGTGGAAAAACCACTTTTCGCACTTGTGTTAGTGTTGAAAAACCACTTTTCGCACTTGTGATAGTGTTGAAAAACCACTTTTCGCACTTGTGTTGGTGCAGGAAACCACTTTTGCACTTGTATTAGTGTGGAAAAAACACTTTTTGCACTTGCGATAGTGTTGAAAAACTACTTTTCACACTTGTGTTAGTGTTGAAAAACCACTTTTCGCACTTGTGTTGGTGCAGGAAACCACTTTTGCACTTGTATTAGTGTGGAAAAACCACTTTTCGCAGTTGTGTTAGTGTTGAAAAACCACTTTTCGCACTTGTGTTAGTGTTGAAAAACCACTTTTCGCACTTGTGTTGGTGCAGGAAACCACTTTTGCACATGTATTAGTGTGGAAAAACCACTTTTCGCACTTGTGTTAGTGTTGAAAAACCACTTTTCGCACTTGTGTTGGTGCAGGAAAACCACTTTTGCACTTGTATTAGTGGGGAAAAAACACTTTTTGCACTTGTGATAGTGTTGAAAAACCACTTTTCGCACTTATGTTAGTGTTGAAAAACCACTTTTCGCACTTGTGTTAGTGTTGAAAAACCACTTTTCGCACTTGTGTTGGTGCAGGAAACCACTTTTGCACTTGTATTAGTGTGGAAAAACCACTTTTCGCACTTGTGTTAGTGTGGAAAAAACACTTTTCGCACCTGTGTTAGTGTTGAAAAACCACTTTTCACACTTGTGTTAGTGTTGAAAAACCACTTTTCGCACTTGTGTTTGTGCAGGAAACCACTTTTGCACTTGTATTAGTGTGGAAAAACCACTTTTCGCACTTGTGTTAGTGTTGAAAAACCACTTTTCGCACTTGTGTTGGTGTTGAAAAACCACTTTTCGCACTTGTGTTAGTGTTGAAAAACCACTTTTCGCACTTGTGTTGGTGCAGGAAACCACTTTTGCACTTGTATTAGTGTGGAAAAAACACTTTTCGCATTTGTGTTAGTGTTGAAAAACCACTTTTCGCACTTGTGTTAGTGTTGAAAAACCACTTTTCGCACTTGTGTTGGTGCAGGAAACCACTTTTGCACTTGTATTAGTGTGGAAAAAACACTTTTTGCACTTGTGATAGTGTTGAAAACCACTTTTCGCACTTGTGTTAGTGTCGAAAAACCACTTTTCGCACTTGTGGTGGTGCAGGAAACCACTTTTGCAATTGTATTAGTGTGGAAAAACCACTTTTCGCACTTGTGTTAGTGTTGAAAAACCACTTTTCGCATTTGTGTTGGTGCAGGAAACCACTTTTGCAATTGTATTAGTGTTGAAAAACCACTTTTCGCACTTGTGTTAGTGTTGAAAAACCACTTTTCGCACTTGTGTTGGTGCAGGAAACCACTTTTGCACTTGTATTAGTGTGGAAAAACCACTTTTCGCAACTGTGTTAGTGTTGAAAAAACACTTTTTGCACTTGTGATAGTGTTGAAAAACCACTTTTCGCACTTGTGTTAGTGTTGAAAAACCACTTTTTGCACTTGTGTTGGTGCAGGAAACCACTTTTGCACTTGTATTAGTGTGGAAAAAACACTTTTTGCACTTGTGATAGTGTTGAAAAACCACTTTTCGCACTTGTGTTAGTGTTGAAAAACCACTTTTCGCACTTGTGTTGGTGCAGGAAACCACTTTTGCACTTGTATTAGTGTGGAAAAACCACTTTTCGCACTTGTGTTAGTGTTGAAAAACCACTTTTCGCACTTGTGTTAGTGTTGAAAAACCACTTTTCGCACTTGTGATAGTGTTGAAAAACCACTTTTCACACATGTGTTGGTGCAGGAAACCACTTTTGCACTTGTATTAGTGTGGAAAAAACACTTTTTGCACTTGTGATAGTGTTGAAAAACCACTTTTCGCACTTGTGTTAGTGTTGAAAAACCACTTTTCGCACTTGTGTTGATGCAGGAAACCACTTTTGCACTTGTATTAGTGTGGAAAAACCACTTTTTGCACTTGTGTTGGTGCAGGAAACCACTTTTGCACTTGTATTAGTGTGGAAAAAACACTTTTTGCACTTGTGATAGTGTTGAAAAACCACTTTTCGCACTTGTGTTAGTGTTGAAAAACCACTTTTCGCACTTGTGTTAGTGTTGAAAAACCACTTTTCGCACTTGTGTTGGTGCAGGAAACCACTTTTGCACTTGTATTAGTGTGGAAAAAACACTTTTTGCACATGTGATAGTGTTGAAAAACCACTTTTCGCACTTGTGTTAGTGTTGAAAAACCACTTTTCGCAATTGTGTTGGTGCAGGAAACCACTTTTGCACTTGTATTAGTGTGGAAAAACCACTTTTCGCACTTGTGTTAGTGTTGAAAAACCACTTTTCGCATTTGTGTTGGTGCAGGAAACCACTTTTGCAATTGTATTAGTGTTGAAAAACCACTTTTCGCACTTGTGTTATTGTTGAAAAACCACTTTTCGCACTTGTGTTGGTGCAGGAAACCACTTTTGCACTTGTATTAGTGTGGAAAAACCACTTTTCGCACTTGTGTTAGTGTTGAAAAAACACTTTTTGCACTTGTGATAGTGTTGAAAAACCACTTTTCGCACTTGTGTTAGTGTTGAAAAACCACTTTTCGCACTTGTGTTGGTGCAGGAAACCACATTTGCACTTGTATTAGTGTGGAAAAAACACTTTTTGCACTTGTGATAGTGTTGAAAAACCACTTTTCGAACTTGTGTTAGTGTTGAAAAACCACTTTTTGCACTTGTGTTGGTGCAGGAAACCACTTTTGCACTTGTATTAGTGTGGAAAAACCACTTTTTGCACTTGTGTTAGTGTTGAAAAACCACTTTTCGCACTTGTGTTAGTGTTGAAAAACCACTTTTCGCACTTGTGATAGTGTTGAAAAACAACTTTTCGCACTTGTGTCGGTGCAGGAAACCACTTTTGCACTTGTATTAGTGTGGAAAAACACTTTTTGCACTTGTGATAGTGTTGAAAAACCACTTTTCGCACTTGTGTTAGTGTTGAAAAACCACTTTTCGCACTTGTGTTGATGCAGGAAACCACTTTTGCACTTGTATTAGTGTGGAAAAACCACTTTTCGCACTTGTGTTAGTGTTGAAAAACCACTTTTCGCACTTGTGATAGTGTTGAAAAACCACTTTTCGCACTTGTGTTGGTGCAGGAAACCACTTTTGCACTTGTATTAGTGTGGAAAAAACACTTTTTGCACTTGCGATAGTGTTGAAAAACTACTTTTCACACTTGTGTTAGTGTTGAAAAACCACTTTTCGCACTTGTGTTGGTGCAGGAAACCACTTTTGCACTTGTATTAGTGTGGAAAAACCACTTTTCGCAGTTGTGTTAGTGTTGAAAAACCACTTTTCGCACTTGTGTTAGTGTTGAAAAACCACTTTTCACACTTGTGTTGGTGCAGGAAACCACTTTTGCACTTGTATTAGTGGGGAAAAAACACTTTTTGCACTTGTGATATTGTTGAAAAACCACTTTTCGCACTTGTGTTAGTGTTGAAAAACCACTTTTCGCAATTGTGTTGGTGCAGGAAACCACTTTTGCACTTGTATTAGTGTGGAAAAACCACTTTTCGCAGTTGTGTTAGTGTTGAAAAACCACTTTTCGCACTTGTGTTAGTGTTGAAAAACCACTTTTCACACTTGTGTTGGTGCAGGAAAACCACTTTTGCACTTGTATTAGTGTGGAAAAAACACTTTTTGCACTTGTGATAGTGTTGATAAACCACTTTTCGCACTTGTGTTAGTGTTGAAAAACCACTTTTTGCACTTCTGTTGGTGCAGGCAACCACTTTTGCACTTGTATTAGTGTGGAAAAACCACTTTTCGCACTTGTGTTAGTGTTGAAAAACACTTTTCGCACTTGTGTTAGTGTTGAAAAACCACTTTTCGCACTTGTGTTGGTGCAGAAAACCACTTTTGCACTTGTATTAGTGTGGAAAAACCACTTTTTGCACTTGTGTTAGTGTTGAAAAACCACTTTTCGCACTTGTGTTAGTGATGAAAAACCACTTTTCGCACTTGTGTTAGTGTTGAAAAACCACTTTTCGCACTTGTGTTAGTGTTGAAAAACCACTTTTTGCACTTGTGTTGTTGCAGGAAACCACTTTTGCACTTGTATTAGTGTGGAAAAAACACTTTTCGCACTTGTGTTAGTGTTGAAAAACCACTTTTTGCACTTGTGTTAGTGTTGAAAAACCACTTTTCGCACTTGTGTTGGTGCAGGAAACCACTTTTGCACTTGTATTAGTGTGGAAAAACCACTTTTCGCACTTGTGTTAGTGTTGAAAAACCACTTTTCGCACTTGTGTTAGTGTTGAAAAACCACTTTTCGCACTTCTGTTGGTGCAGGAAACCACTTTTGCACTTGTATTAGTGTTGAAAAACCACTTTTCGCACTTGTGTTAGTGTTGAAAAACCACTTTTAGCACTTGTGTTGGTGCAGGAAACCACTTTTGCACTTGTATTAGTGTGGAAAAAACACTTTTTGCACTTGTGTTAGTGTTGAAAAACCACTTTTCGCACTTGTGTTAGTGTTCAAAAACCACTTTTCGCACTTGTGTTAGTGTTGAAAAACCACTTTTCGCACTTGTGTTGGTGCAGGAAACCACTTTTGCACTTGTATTAGTGTGGAAAAAACACTTTTTGCACTTGTGATAGTGTTGAAAAACCACTTTTCGCACTTGTGTTAGTGTTGAAAAACCACTTTTCGCACTTGTGTTGGTGCAGGAAACCACTTTTGCACTTATATTAGTGTGGAAAAAACACTTTTTGCACTTGTGATAGTGTTGAAAAACCACTTTACGCACTTGTGTTAGTGTTGAAAAACCACTTTTCGCACTTGTGTTGGTGCAGGAAACCACTTTTGCACTTGTATTCATGTGGGAAAACCACTTTTCGCACTTGTGTTAGTGTTGAAAAACCACTTTTCGCACTTGTGTTAGTGTTGAAAAACCACTTTTCGCACTTGTGTTAGTGTTGAAAAACCACTTTTCGCACTTGTGTTGGTGCAGGAAACCACTTTTGCACTTGTATTAGTGTGGAAAAAACACTTTTTGCACTTGTGATAGTGTTGAAAAACCACTTTTCGCACTTGTGTTAATGTTGAAAAACCACTTTTCGCACTTGTGTTGGTGCAGGAAACCACTTTTGCACTTGTATTAGTGTGGAAAAAACACTTTTTGCACATGTGATAGTGTTGAAAAACCACTTTTCGCACTTGTGTTAGTGTTGAAAAACCACTTTTCGCAATTGTGTTGGTGCAGGAAACCACTTTTGCACTTGTATTAGTGTGGAAAAACCACTTTTCGCACTTGTGTTAGTGTTGAAAAACCACTTTTCGCATTTGTGTTGGTGCAGGAAACCACTTTTGCAATTGTATTAGTGTTGAAAAACCACTTTTCGCACTTGTGTTATTTTTGAAAAACCACTTTTCGCACTTGTGTTGGTGCAGGAAACCACTTTTGCACTTGTATTAGTGTGGAAAAACCACTTTTCGCACTTGTGTTAGTGTTGAAAAAACACTTTTCGCACTTGTGTTAGTGTTGAAAAACCACTTTTCGCACTTGTGTTAGTGTTGAAAAACCACTTTTCGCACTTGTGTTAGTGTTGAAAAACCACTTTTCGCACTTGTGTTAGTGTTGAAAAACCACTTTTCGCACTTGTGTTGGTGCAGGAAACCACTTTTGCACTTGTATTAGTGTGGAAAAACCACTTTTTGCACTTGTGATAGTGTTGAAAAACCACTTTTCGCACTTGTGTTAGTGTTGAAAAACCACTTTTCGCACTTGTGTTAGTGTTGAAAAACCACTTTTCGCACTTGTGTTAGTGTTGAAAAACCACTTTTCGCACTTGTGTTAGTGTTGAAAAACCACTTTTCGCACTTGTGTTGGTGCAGGAAACCACTTTTGCACATGTATTAGTGTGGAAAAACCACTTTTCGCACTTGTGTTAGTGTTGAAAAACCACTTTTCGCACTTGTGTTGGTGCAGGAAAACCACTTTTGCACTTGTATTAGTGGGGAAAAAACACTTTTTGCACTTGTGATAGTGTTGAAAAACCACTTTTCGCACTTGTGTTAGTGTTGAAAAACCACTTTTCGCACTTGTGTTAGTGTTGAAAAACCACTTTTCGCACTTGTGTTGGTGCAGGAAACCACTTTTGCACTTGTATTAGTGTGGAAAAACCACTTTTCGCACTTGTGTTAGTGTGGAAAAAACACTTTTCGCACCTGTGTTAGTGTTGAAAAACCACTTTTCACACTTGTGTTAGTGTTGAAAAACCACTTTTCGCACTTGTGTTTGTGCAGGAAACCACTTTTGCACTTGTATTAGTGTGGAAAAACCACTTTTCGCACTTGTGTTAGTGTTGAAAAACCACTTTTCGCACTTGTGTTGGTGTTGAAAAACCACTTTTCGCACTTGTGTTAGTGTTGAAAAACCACTTTTCGCACTTGTATTGGTGCAGGAAACCACTTTTGCACTTGTATTAGTGTGGAAAAAACACTTTTCGCATTTGTGTTAGTGTTGAAAAACCACTTTTCGCACTTGTGTTAGTGTTGAAAAACCACTTTTCGCACTTGTGTTGGTGCAGGAAACCACTTTTGCACTTGTATTAGTGTGGAAAAAACACTTTTTGCACTTGTGATAGTGTTGAAAACCACTTTTCGCACTTGTGTTAGTGTCGAAAAACCACTTTTCGCACTTGTGGTGGTGCAGGAAACCACTTTTGCAATTGTATTAGTGTGGAAAAACCACTTTTCGCACTTGTGTTAGTGTTGAAAAACCACTTTTCGCATTTGTGTTGGTGCAGGAAACCACTTTTGCAATTGTATTAGTGTTGAAAAACCACTTTTCGCACTTGTGTTAGTGTTGAAAAACCACTTTTCGCACTTGTGTTGGTGCAGGAAACCACTTTTGCACTTGTATTAGTGTGGAAAAACCACTTTTCGCACTTGTGTTAGTGTTGAAAAAACACTTTTTGCACTTGTGATAGTGTTGAAAAAACACTTTTCGCACTTGTGTTAGTGTTGAAAAACCACTTTTTGCACTTGTGTTGGTGCAGGAAACCACTTTTGCACTTGTATTAGTGTGGAAAAAACACTTTTTGCACTTGTGATAGTGTTGAAAAACCACTTTTCGCACTTGTGTTAGTGTTGAAAAACCACTTTTCGCACTTGTGTTGGTGCAGGAAACCACTTTTGCACTTGTATTAGTGTGGAAAAACCACTTTTCGCACTTGTGTTAGTGTTGAAAAACCACTTTTCGCACTTGTGTTAGTGTTGAAAAACCACTTTTCGCACTTGTGATAGTGTTGAAAAACCACTTTTCACACATGTGTTAGTGCAGGAAACCACTTTTGCACTTGTATTAGTGTGGAAAAAACACTTTTTGCACTTGTGATAGTGTTGAAAAACCACTTTTCGCACTTGTGTTAGTGTTGAAAAACCACTTTTCGCACTTGTGTTGATGCAGGAAACCACTTTTGCACTTGTATTAGTGTGGAAAAACCACTTTTTGCACTTGTGTTGGTGCAGGAAACCACTTTTGCACTTGTATTAGTGTGGAAAAAACACTTTTTGCACTTGTGATAGTGTTGAAAAACCACTTTTCGCACTTGTGTTAGTGTTGAAAAACCACTTTTCGCACTTGTGTTAGTGTTGAAAAACCACTTTTCGCACTTGTGTTGGTGCAGGAAACCACTTTTGCACTTGTATTAGTGTGGAAAAAACACTTTTTGCACATGTGATAGTGTTGAAAAACCACTTTTCGCACTTGTGTTAGTGTTGAAAAACCACTTTTCGCAATTGTGTTGGTGCAGGAAACCACTTTTGCACTTGTATTAGTGTGGAAAAACCACTTTTCGCACTTGTGTTAGTGTTGAAAAACCACTTTTCGCATTTGTGTTGGTGCAGGAAACCACTTTTGCAATTGTATTAGTGTTGAAAAACCACTTTTCGCACTTGTGTTATTGTTGAAAAACCACTTTTCGCACTTGTGTTGGTGCAGGAAACCACTTTTGCACTTGTATTAGTGTGGAAAAACCACTTTTCGCACTTGTGTTAGTGTTGAAAAAACACTTTTTGCACTTGTGATAGTGTTGAAAAACCACTTTTCGCACTTGTGTTAGTGTTGAAAAAACACTTTTCGCACTTGTGTTGGTGCAGGAAACCACATTTGCACTTGTATTAGTGTGGAAAAAACACTTTTTGCACTTGTGATAGTGTTGAAAAACCACTTTTCGAACTTGTGTTAGTGTTGAAAAACCACTTTTTGCACTTGTGTTGGTGCAGGAAACCACTTTTGCACTTGTATTAGTGTGGAAAAACCACTTTTTGCACTTGTGTTAGTGTTGAAAAACCACTTTTCGCACTTGTGTTAGTGTTGAAAAACCACTTTTCGCACTTGTGATAGTGTTGAAAAACAACTTTTCGCACTTGTGTTGGTGCAGGAAACCACTTTTGCACTTGTATTAGTGTGGAAAAACACTTTTTGCACTTGTGATAGTGTTGAAAAACCACTTTTCGCACTTGTGTTAGTGTTGAAAAACCACTTTTCGCACTTGTGTTGATGCAGGAAACCACTTTTGCACTTGTATTAGTGTGGAAAAACCACTTTTCGCACTTGTGTTAGTGTTGAAAAACCACTTTTCGCACTTGTGATAGTGTTGAAAAACCACTTTTCGCACTTGTGTTGGTGCAGGAAACCACTTTTGCACTTGTATTAGTGTGGAAAAAACACTTTTTGCACTTGCGATAGTGTTGAAAAACTACTTTTCACACTTGTGTTAGTGTTGAAAAACCACTTTTCACACTTGTGTTGGTGCAGGAAACCACTTTTGCACTTGTATTAGTGTGGAAAAACCACTTTTCGCAGTTGTGTTAGTGTTGAAAAACCACTTTTCGCACTTGTGTTAGTGTTGAAAAACCACTTTTCACACTTGTGTTGGTGCAGGAAACCACTTTTGCACTTGTATTAGTGGGGAAAAAACACTTTTTGCACTTGTGATAGTGTTGAAAAACCACTTTTCGCACTTGTGTTAGTGTTGAAAAACCACTTTTCGCAATTGTGTTGGTGCAGGAAACCACTTTTGCACTTGTATTAGTGTGGAAAAACCACTTTTCGCAGTTGTGTTAGTGTTGAAAAACCACTTTTCGCACTTGTGTTAGTGTTGAAAAACCACTTTTCACACTTGTGTTGGTGCAGGAAAACCACTTTTGCACTTGTATTAGTGTGGAAAAAACACTTTTTGCACTTGTGATAGTGTTGATAAACCACTTTTCGCACTTGTGTTAGTGTTGAAAAACCACTTTTTGCACTTCTGTTGGTGCAGGCAACCACTTTTGCACTTGTATTAGTGTGGAAAAACCACTTTTCGCACTTGTGTTAGTGTTGAAAAACACGTTTCGCACTTGTGTTAGTGTTGAAAAACCACTTTTCGCACTTGTGTTGGTGCAGAAAACCACTTTTGCACTTGTATTAGTGTGGAAAAACCACTTTTTGCACTTGTGTTAGTGTTGAAAAACCACTTTTCGCACTTGTGTTAGTGATGAAAAACCACTTTTCGCACTTGTGTTAGTGTTGAAAAACCACTTTTCGCACTTGTGTTAGTGTTGAAAAACCACTTTTTGCACTTGTGTTGTTGCAGGAAACCACTTTTGCACTTGTATTAGTGTGGAAAAAACACTTTTCGCACTTGTGTTAGTGTTGAAAAACCACTTTTCGCACTTGTGTTAGTGTTGAAAAACCACTTTTCGCACTTGTGTTGGTGCAGGAAACCACTTTTGCACTTGTATTAGTGTGGAAAAACCACTTTTCGCACTTGTGTTAGTGTTGAAAAACCACTTTTCGCACTTGTGTTAGTGTTGAAAAACCACTTTTCGCACTTCTGTTGGTGCAGGAAACCACTTTTGCACTTGTATTAGTGTTGAAAAACCACTTTTCGCACTTGTGTTAGTGTTGAAAAACCACTTTTAGCACTTGTGTTGGTGCAGGAAACCACTTTTGCACTTGTATTAGTGTGGAAAAAACACTTTTTGCACTTGTGTTAGTGTTGAAAAACCACTTTTCGCACTTGTGTTAGTGTTGAAAAACCACTTTTCGCACTTGTGTTAGTGTTGAAAAACCACTTTTCGCACTTGTGTTGGTGCAGGAAACCACTTTTGCACTTGTATTAGTGTGGAAAAAACACTTTTTGCACTTGTGATAGTGTTGAAAAACCACTTTTCGCACTTGTGTTAGTGTTGAAAAACCACTTTTCGCACTTGTGTTGGTGCAGGAAACCACTTTTGCACTTATATTACTGTGGAAAAAACACTTTTTGCACTTGTGATAGTGTTGAAAAACCACTTTACGCACTTGTGTTAGTGTTGAAAAACCACTTTTCGCACTTGTGTTGGTGCAGGAAACCACTTTTGCACTTGTATTCATGTGGGAAAACCACTTTTCGCACTTGTGTTAGTGTTGAAAAACCACTTTTCGCACTTGTGTTAGTGTTGAAAAACCACTTTTCGCACTTGTGTTAGTGTTGAAAAACCACTTTTCGCACTTGTGTTGGTGCAGGAAACCACTTTTGCACTTGTATTAGTGTGGAAAAAACACTTTTTGCACTTGTGATAGTGTTGAAAAACCACTTTTCGCACTTGTGTTAATGTTGAAAAACCACTTTTCGCACTTGTGTTGGTGCAGGAAACCACTTTTGCACTTGTATTAGTGTGGAAAAAACACTTTTTGCACTTGTGATAGTGTTGAAAAACCACTTTTCGCACTTGTGTTAATGTTGAAAAACCACTTTTCACACATGTGTTGGTGCAGGAAACCACTTTTGCACTTGTATTAGTGTGGAAAAAACACTTTTTGCACTTGTGATAGTGTTGAAAAACCACTTTTCGCACTTGTGTTAGTGTTGAAAAACCACTTTTCGCACTTGTGTTGATGCAGGAAACCACTTTTGCACTTGTATTAGTGTGGAAAAACCACTTTTTGCACTTGTGTTGGTGCAGGAAACCACATTTGCACTAGTATTAGTGTGGAAAAAACACTTTTTGCACTTGTGATAGTGTTGAAAAACCACTTTTCGCACTTGTGTTAGTGTTGAAAAACCACTTTTCGCACTTGTGTTAGTGTTGAAAAACCACTTTTCGCACTTGTGTTGGTGCAGGAAACCACTTTTGCACTTGTATTAGTGTGGAAAAAACACTTTTTGCACATGTGATAGTGTTGAAAAACCACTTTTCGCACTTGTGTTAGTGTTGAAAAACCACTTTTCGCAATTGTGTTGGTGCAGGAAACCACTTTTGCACTTGTATTAGTGTGGAAAAACCACTTTTCGCACTTGTGTTAGTGTTGAAAAACCACTTTTCGCATTTGTGTTGGTGCAGGAAACCACTTTTGCAATTGTATTAGTGTTGAAAAACCACTTTTCGCACTTGTGTTATTGTTGAAAAAACCACTTTTCGCACTTGTGTTGGTGCAGGAAACCACTTTTGCACTTGTATTAGTGTGGAAAAACCACTTTTCGCACTTGTGTTAGTGTTGAAAAAACACTTTTTGCACTTGTGATAGTGTTGAAAAACCACTTTTCGCACTTGTGTTAGTGTTGAAAAACCACTTTTCGCACTTGTGTTGGTGCAGGAAACCACATTTGCACTTGTATTAGTGTGGAAAAAACACTTTTTGCACTTGTGATAGTGTTGAAAAACCACTTTTCGAACTTGTGTTAGTGTTGAAAAACCACTTTTTGCACTTGTGTTGGTGCAGGAAACCACTTTTGCACTTGTATTAGTGTGGAAAAACCACTTTTTGCACTTGTGTTAGTGTTGAAAAACCACTTTTCGCACTTGTGTTAGTGTTGAAAAACCACTTTTCGCACTTGTGATAGTGTTGAAAAACATCTTTTCGCACTTGTGTTGGTGCAGGAAACCACTTTTGCACTTGTATTAGTGTGGAAAAACACTTTTTGCACTTGTGATAGTGTTGAAAAACCACTTTTCGCACTTGTGTTAGTGTTGAAAAACCACTTTTCGCACTTGTGTTGATGCAGGAAACCACTTTTGCACTTGTATTAGTGTGGAAAAACCACTTTTCGCACTTGTGTTGTGTTGAAAAACCACTTTTCGCACTTGTGATAGTGTTGAAAAACCACTTTTCGCACTTGTGTTGGTGCAGGAAACCACTTTTGCACTTGTATTAGTGTGGAAAAAACACTTTTTGCACTTGCGATAGTGTTGAAAAACTACTTTTCACACTTGTGTTAGTGTTGAAAAACCACTTTTCGCACTTGTGTTGGTGCAGGAAACCACTTTTGCACTTGTATTAGTGTGGAAAAACCACTTTTCGCAGTTGTGTTAGTGTTGAAAAACCACTTTTCGCACTTGTGTTAGTGTTGAAAAACCACTTTTCACACTTGTGTTGGTGCAGGAAACCACTTTTGCACTTGTATTAGTGGGGAAAAAACACTTTTTGCACTTGTGATAGTGTTGAAAAACCACTTTTCGCACTTGTGTTAGTGTTGAAAAACCACTTTTCGCAATTGTGTTGGTGCAGGAAACCACTTTTGCACTTGTATTAGTGTGGAAAAACCACTTTTCGCAGTTGTGTTAGTGTTGAAAAACCACTTTTCGCACTTGTGTTAGTGTTGAAAAACCACTTTTCACACTTGTGTTGGTGCAGGAAAACCACTTTTGCACTTGTATTAGTGTGGAAAAAACACTTTTTGCACTTGTGATAGTGTTGATAAACCACTTTTCGCACTTGTGTTAGTGTTGAAAAACCACTTTTTGCACTTCTGTTGGTGCAGGCAACCACTTTTGCACTTGTATTAGTGTGGAAAAACCACTTTTCGCACTTGTGTTAGTGTTGAAAAACACTTTTCGCACTTGTGTTAGTGTTGAAAAACCACTTTTCGCACTTGTGTTGGTGCAGAAAACCACTTTTGCACTTGTATTAGTGTGGAAAAACCACTTTTTGCACTTGTGTTAGTGTTGAAAAACCACTTTTCGCACTTGTGTTAGTGATGAAAAACCACTTTTCGCACTTGTGTTAGTGTTGAAAAACCACTTTTCGCACTTGTGTTAGTGTTGAAAAACCACTTTTTGCACTTGTGTTGTTGCAGGAAACCACTTTTGCACTTGTATTAGTGTGGAAAAAACACTTTTCGCACTTGTGTTAGTGTTGAAAAACCACTTTTCGCACTTGTGTTAGTGTTGAAAAACCACTTTTCGCACTTGTGTTGGTGCAGGAAACCACTTTTGCACTTGTATTAGTGTGGAAAAACCACTTTTCGCACTTGTGTTAGTGTTGAAAAACCACTTTTCGCACTTGTGTTAGTGTTGAAAAACCACTTTTCGCACTTCTGTTGGTGCAGGAAACCACTTTTGCACTTGTATTAGTGTTGAAAAACCACTTTTCGCACTTGTGTTAGTGTTGAAAAACCACTTTTAGCACTTGTGTTGGTGCAGGAAACCACTTTTGCACTTGTATTAGTGTGGAAAAAACACTTTTTGCACTTGTGTTAGTGTTGAAAAACCACTTTTCGCACTTGTGTTAGTGTTGAAAAACCACTTTTCGCACTTGTGTTAGTGTTGAAAAACCACTTTTCGCACTTGTGTTGGTGCAGGAAACCACTTTTGCACTTGTATTAGTGTGGAAAAAACACTTTTTGCACTTGTGATAGTGTTGAAAAACCACTTTTCGCACTTGTGTTAGTGTTGAAAAACCACTTTTCGCACTTGTGTTGGTGCAGGAAACCACTTTTGCACTTATATTACTGTGGAAAAAACACTTTTTGCACTTGTGATAGTGTTGAAAAACCACTTTACGCACTTGTGTTAGTGTTGAAAAACCACTTTTCGCACTTGTGTTGGTGCAGGAAACCACTTTTGCACTTGTATTCATGTGGGAAAACCACTTTT
Organism: Myxine glutinosa; assembly: GCF_964187855.1. NCBI lineage: Eukaryota > Metazoa > Chordata > Myxini > Myxiniformes > Myxinidae > Myxine > Myxine glutinosa. The sequence goes on from NW_027617836.1 coordinate 64,270, forward strand.
CGCACTTGTGTTAGTGTTGAAAAACCACTTTTCGCACTTGTGTTAGTGTTGAAAAACCACTTTTCGCACTTGTGTTAGTGTTGAAAAACCACTTTTCGCACTTGTGTTGGTGCAGGAAACCACTTTTGCACTTGTATTAGTGTGGAAAAAACACTTTTTGCACTTGTGATAGTGTTGAAAAACCACTTTTCGCACTTGTGTTAATGTTGAAAAACCACTTTTCGCACTTGTGTTGGTGCAGGAAACCACTTTTGCACTTGTATTAGTGTGGAAAAAACACTTTTTGCACATGTGATAGTGTTGAAAAACCACTTTTCGCACTTGTGTTAGTGTTGAAAAACCACTTTTCGCAATTGTGTTGGTGCAGGAAACCACTTTTGCACTTGTATTAGTGTGGAAAAACCACTTTTCGCACTTGTGTTAGTGTTGAAAAACCACTTTTCGCATTTGTGTTGGTGCAGGAAACCACTTTTGCAATTGTATTAGTGTTGAAAAACCACTTTTCGCACTTGTGTTATTGTTGAAAAACCACTTTTCGCACTTGTGTTGGTGCAGGAAACCACTTTTGCACTTGTATTAGTATGGAAAAACCACTTTTCGCACTTGTGTTAGTGTTGAAAAAACACTTTTTGCACTTGTGATAGTGTTGAAAAACCACTTTTCGCACTTGTGTTAGTGTTGAAAAACCACTTTTCGCACTTGTGTTGGTGCAGGAAACCACATTTGCACTTGTATTAGTGTGGAAAAAACACTTTTTGCACTTGTGATAGTGTTGAAAAACCACTTTTCGAACTTGTGTTAGTGTTGAAAAACCACTTTTTGCACTTGTGTTGGTGCAGGCAACCACTTTTGCACTTGTATTAGTGTGGAAAAACCACTTTTTGCACTTGTGTTAGTGTTGAAAAACCACTTTTCGCACTTGTGTTAGTGTTGAAAAACCACTTTTCGCACTTGTGATAGTGTTGAAAAACAACTTTTCGCACTTGTGTTGGTGCAGGAAACCACTTTTGCACTTGTATTAGTGTGGAAAAACACTTTTTGCACTTGTGATAGTGTTGAAAAACCACTTTTCGCACTTGTGTTAGTGTTGAAAAACCACTTTTCGCACTTGTGTTGATGCAGGAAACCACTTTTGCACTTGTATTAGTGTGGAAAAACCACTTTTCGCACTTGTGTTAGTGTTGAAAAACCACTTTTCGCACTTGTGATAGTGTTGAAAAACCACTTTTCGCACTTGTGTTGGTGCAGGAAACCACTTTTGCACTTGTATTAGTGTGGAAAAAACACTTTTTGCACTTGCGATAGTGTTGAAAAACTACTTTTCACACTTGTGTTAGTGTTGAAAAACCACTTTTCGCACTTGTGTTGGTGCAGGAAACCACTTTTGCACTTGTATTAGTGTGGAAAAACCACTTTTCGCAGTTGTGTTAGTGTTGAAAAACCACTTTTCGCACTTGTGTTAGTGTTGAAAAACCACTTTTCACACTTGTGTTGGTGCAGGAAACCACTTTTGCACTTGTATTAGTGGGGAAAAAACACTTTTTGCACTTGTGATAGTGTTGAAAAACCACTTTTCGCACTTGTGTTAGTGTTGAAAAACCACTTTTCGCAATTGTGTTGGTGCAGGAAACCACTTTTGCACTTGTATTAGTGTGGCAAAACCACTTTTCGCAGTTGTGTTAGTGTTGAAAAACCACTTTTCGCACTTGTGTTAGTGTTGAAAAACCACTTTTCACACTTGTGTTGGTGCAGGAAAACCACTTTTGCACTTGTATTAGTGTGGAAAAAACACTTTTTGCACTTGTGATAGTGTTGATAAACCACTTTTCGCACTTGTGTTAGTGTTGAAAAACCACTTTTTGCACTTCTGTTGGTGCAGGCAACCACTTTTGCACTTGTATTAGTGTGGAAAAACCACTTTTCGCACTTGTGTTAGTGTTGAAAAACACTTTTTGCACTTGTGTTAGTGTTGAAAAACCACTTTTCGCACTTGTGTTGGTGCAGAAAACCACTTTTGCACTTGTATTAGTGTGGAAAAACCACTTTTTGCACTTGTGTTAGTGTTGAAAAACCACTTTTCGCACTTGTGTTAGTGATGAAAAACCACTTTTCGCACTTGTGTTAGTGTTGAAAAACCACTTTTCGCACTTGTGTTAGTGTTGAAAAACCACTTTTTGCACTTGTGTTGTTGCAGGAAACCACTTTTGCACTTGTATTAGTGTGGAAAAAACACTTTTCGCACTTGTGTTAGTGTTGAAAAACCACTTTTCGCACTTGTGTTAGTGTTGAAAAACCACTTTTCGCACTTGTGTTGGTGCAGGAAACCACTTTTGCACTTGTATTAGTGTGGAAAAACCACTTTTCGCACTTGTGTTAGTGTTGAAAAACCACTTTTCGCACTTGTGTTAGTGTTGAAAAACCACTTTTCGCACTTCTGTTGGTGCAGGAAACCACTTTTGCACTTGTATTAGTGTTGAAAAACCACTTTTCGCACTTGTGTTAGTGTTGAAAAACCACTTTTAGCACTTGTGTTGGTGCAGGAAACCACTTTTGCACTTGTATTAGTGTGGAAAAAACACTTTTTGCACTTGTGTTAGTGTTGAAAAACCACTTTTCGCACTTGTGTTAGTGTTGAAAAACCACTTTTCGCACTTGTGTTAGTGTTGAAAAACCACTTTTCGCACTTGTGTTGGTGCAGGAAACCACTTTTGCACTTGTATTAGTGTGGAAAAAACACTTTTTGCACTTGTGATAGTGTTGAAAAACCACTTTTCGCACTTGTGTTAGTGTTGAAAAACCACTTTTCGCACTTGTGTTGGTGCAGGAAACCACTTTTGCACTTATATTAGTGTGGAAAAAACACTATTTGCACTTGTGATAGTGTTGAAAAACCACTTTACGCACTTGTGTTAGTGTTGAAAAACCACTTTTCGCACTTGTGTTGGTGCAGGAAACCACTTTTGCACTTGTATTCATGTGGGAAAACCACTTTTCGCACTTGTGTTAGTGTTGAAAAACCACTTTTCGCACTTGTGTTAGTGTTGAAAAACCACTTTTCGCACTTGTGTTAGTGTTGAAAAACCACTTTTCGCACTTGTGTTGGTGCAGGAAACCACTTTTGCACTTGTATTAGTGTGGAAAAAACACTTTTTGCACTTGTGATAGTGTTGAAAAACCACTTTTCGCACTTGTGTTAATGTTGAAAAACCACTTTTCGCACTTGTGTTGGTGCAGGAAACCACTTTTACACTTGTATTAGTGTGGAAAAACCACTTTTAGCACTTGTGTTAGTGTTGAAAAACCACTTTTCGCACTTGTGTTAGTGTTGAAAAACCACTTTTCGCACTTGTGTTAATGTTGAAAAACCACTTTTTGCACTTGTGTTGGTGCAGGAAACCACTTTTGCACTTGTATTAGTGTGGAAAAAACACTTTTTGCACCTGTGTTAGTGTTGAAAAACCACTTTTCACACTTGTGTTAGTGTTGAAAAACCACTTTTCGCACTTGTGTTTGTGCAGGAAACCACTTTTGCACTTGTATTAGTGTGGAAAAACCACTTTTCGCACTTGTGTTAGTGTTGAAAAACCACTTTTCGCACTTGTCTTGGTGTTGAAAAACCACTTTTCGCACTTGTGTTAGTGTTGAAAAACCACTTTTCGCACTTGTGTTGGTGCAGGAAACCACTTTTGCACTTGTATTAGTGTGGAAAAAACACTTTTCGCACTTGTGTTAGTGTTGAAAAACCACTTTTCGCACTTGTGTTGGTGCAGGAAACCACTTTTGCACTTGTATTAGTGTGGAAAAAACACTTTTTGCACTTGTGATAGTGTTGAAAACCACTTTTCGCACTTGTGTTAGTGTCGAAAAACCACTTTTCGCACTTGTGTTGGTGCAGGAAACCACTTTTGCAATTGTATTAGTGTGGAAAAACCACTTTTCGCACTTGTGTTAGTGTTGAAAAACCACTTTTCGCATTTGTGTTGGTGCAGGAAACCACTTTTGCAATTGTATTAGTGTTGAAAAACCACTTTTCGCACTTGTGTTAGTGTTGAAAAACCACTTTTCGCACTTGTGTTGGTGCAGGAAACCACTTTTGCACTTGTATTAGTGTGGAAAAACCACTTTTCGCACTTGTGTTAGTGTTGAAAAAACACTTTTTGCACTTGTGATAGTGTTGAAAAACCACTTTTCGCACTTGTGTTAGTGTTGAAAAACCACTTTTTGCACTTGTGTTGGTGCAGGAAACCACTTTTGCACTTGTATTAGTGTGGAAAAAACACTTTTTGCACTTGTGATAGTGTTGAAAAACCACTTTTCGCACTTGTGTTAGTGTTGAAAAACCACTTTTCGCACTTGTGTTGGTGCAGGAAACCACTTTTGCACTTGTATTAGTGTGGAAAAACCACTTTTCACACTTGTGTTAGTGTTGAAAAACCACTTTTCGCACTTGTGTTAGTGTTGAAAAACCACTTTTCGCACTTGTGATAGTGTTGAAAAACCACTTTTCACACATGTGTTGGTGCAGGAAACCACTTTTGCACTTGTATTAGTGTGGAAAAAACACTTTTTGCACTTGTGATAGTGTTGAAAAACCACTTTTCGCACTTGTGTTGATGCAGGAAACCACTTTTGCACTTGTATTAGTGTGGAAAAACCACTTTTTGCACTTGTGTTGGTGCAGGAAACCACTTTTGCGCTTGTATTAGTGTGGAAAAAACACTTTTTGCACTTGTGATAGTGTTGAAAAACCACTTTTCGCACTTGTGTTAGTGTTGAAAAACCACTTTTCGCACTTGTGTTAGTGTTGAAAAACCACTTTTCGCACTTGTGTTGGTGCAGGAAACCACTTTTGCACTTGTATTAGTGTGGAAAAAACACTTTTTGCACATGTGATAGTGTTGAAAAACCACTTTTCGCACTTGTGTTAGTGTTGAAAAACCACTTTTCGCAATTGTGTTGGTGCAGGAAACCACTTTTGCACTTGTATTAGTGTGGAAAAACCACTTTTCGCACTTGTGTTAGTGTTGAAAAACCACTTTTTGCATTTGTGTTGGTGCAGGAAACCACTTTTGCAATTGTATTAGTGTTGAAAAACCACTTTTCGCACTTGTGTTAGTGTTGAAAAACCACTTTTCGCACTTGTGTTGGTGCAGGAAACCACTTTTGCACTTGTATTAGTGTGGAAAAACCACTTTTCGCACTTGTGTTAGTGTTGAAAAAACACTTTTTGCACTTGTGATAGTGTTGAAAAACCACTTTTCGCACTTGTGTTAGTGTTGAAAAACCACTTTTCGCACTTGTGTTGGTGCAGGAAACCACTTTTGCACTTGTATTAGTGTGGAAAAAACACTTTTTGCACTTGTGATAGTGTTGAAAAACCACTTTTCGAACTTGTGTTAGTGTTGAAAAACCACTTTTTGCACTTGTGTTGGTGCAGGAAACCACTTTTGCACTTGTATTAGTGTGGAAAAACCACTTTTCGCACTTGTGTTAGTGTTGAAAAACCACTTTTCGCACTTGTGTTAGTGTTGAAAAACCACTTTTCGCACTTGTGATAGTGTTGAAAAACAACTTTTCGCACTTGTGTTGGTGCAGGAAACCACTTTTGCACTTGTATTAGTGTGGAAAAACACTTTTTGCACTTGTGATAGTGTTGAAAAACCACTTTTCGCACTTGTGTTAGTGTTGAAAAACCACTTTTCGCACTTGTGTTGATGCAGGAAACCACTTTTGCACTTGTATTAGTGTGGAAAAACCACTTTTCGCACTTGTGTTAGTGTTGAAAAACCACTTTTCGCACTTGTGATAGTGTTGAAAAACCACTTTTCGCACTTGTGTTGGTGCAGGAAACCACTTTTGCACTTGTATTAGTGTGGAAAAAACACTTTTTGCACTTGCGATAGTGTTGAAAAACCACTTTTCGCACTTGTGTTGGTGCAGGAAACCACTTTTGCACTTGTATTAGTGTGGAAAAAACACTTTTCGCACTTGTGTTAGTGTTGAAAAACCACTTTTCGCACTTGTGTTGGTGCAGGAAACCACTTTTGCACTTGTATTAGTGTGTAAAAACACTTTTTGCACTTGTGATAGTGTTGAAAACCACTTTTCGCACTTGTGTTAGTGTCGAAAAACCACTTTTCGCACTTGTGTTGGTGCAGGAAACCACTTTTGCAATTGTATTAGTGTGGAAAAACCACTTTTCGCACTTGTGTTAGTGTTGAAAAACCACTTTTCGCATTTGTGTTGGTGCAGGAAACCACTTTTGCAATTGTATTAGTGTTGAAAAACCACTTTTCGCACTTGTGTTAGTGTTGAAAAACCACTTTTCCCACTTGTGTTGGTGCAGGAAACCACTTTTGCACTTGTATTAGTGTGGAAAAACCACTTTTCGCACTTGTGTTAGTGTTGAAAAAACACTTTTTGCACTTGTGATAGTGTTGAAAAACCACTTTTCGCACTTGTGTTAGTGTTGAAAAACCACTTTTTGCACTTGTGTTGGTGCAGGAAACCACTTTTGCACTTGTATTAGTGTGGAAAAAACACTTTTTGCACTTGTGATAGTGTTGAAAAACCACTTTTCGCACTTGTGTTAGTGTTGAAAAACCACTTTTCGCACTTGTGTTGGTGCAGGAAACCACTTTTGCACTTGTATTAGTGTGGAAAAACCACTTTTCGCACTTGTGTTAGTGTTGAAAAACCACTTTTCGCACTTGTGTTAGTGTTGAAAAACCACTTTTCGCACTTGTGATATTGTTGAAAAACCACTTTTCACACATGTGTTGGTGCAGGAAACAACTTTTGCACTTGTATTAGTGTGGAAAAAACACTTTTTGCACTTGTGATAGTGTTGAAAAACCACTTTTCGCACTTGTGTTAGTGTTGAAAAACCACTTTTCGCACTTGTGTTGATGCAGGAAACCACTTTTGCACTTGTATTAGTGTGGAAAAACCACTTTTTGCACTTGTGTTGGTGCAGGAAACCACTTTTGCACTTGTATTAGTGTGGAAAAAACACTTTTTGCACTTGTGATAGTGTTGAAAAACCACTTTTCGCACTTGTGTTAGTGTTGAAAAACCACTTTTCGCACTTGTGTTAGTGTTGAAAAACCACTTTTCGCACTTGTGTTGGTGCAGGAAACCACTTTTGCACTTGTATTAGTGTGGAAAAAACACTTTTTGCACATGTGATAGTGTTGAAAAACCACTTTTCGCACTTGTGTTAGTGTTGAAAAACCACTTTTCGCAATTGTGTTGGTGCAGGAAACCACTTTTGCACTTGTATTAGTGTGGAAAAACCATTTTTCGCACTTGTGTTAGTGTTGAAAAACCACTTTTCGCATTTGTGTTGGTGCAGGAAACCACTTTTGCAATTGTATTAGTGTTGAAAAACCACTTTTCGCACTTGTGTTAGTGTTGAAAAACCACTTTTCGCACTTGTGTTGGTGCAGGAAACCACTTTTGCACTTGTATTAGTGTGGAAAAACCACTTTTCGCACTTGTGTTAGTGTTGAAAAAACACTTTTTGCACTTGTGATAGTGTTGAAAAACCACTTTTCGCACTTGTGTTAGTGTTGAAAAACCACTTTTCGCACTTGTGTTGGTGCAGGAAACCACTTTTGCACTTGTATTAGTGTGGAAAAACCACTTTTCGCAGTTGTGTTAGTGTTGAAAAACCACTTTTTGCACTTGTGTTAGTGTTGAAAAACCACTTTTCACACTTGTGTTGGTGCAGGAAACCACTTTTGCACTTGTATTAGTGGGGAAAAAACACTTTTTGCACTTGTGATAGTGTTGAAAAACCACTTTTCGCACTTGTGTTAGTGTTGAAAAACCACTTTTCGCAATTGTGTTGGTGCAGGAAACCAATTTTGCACTTGTATTAGTGTGGAAAAACCACTTTTCGCAGTTGTGTTAGTGTTGAAAAACCACTTTTCGCACTTGTGTTAGTGTTGAAAAACCACTTTTCACACTTGTGTTGGTGCAGGAAAACCACTTTTGCACTTGTATTAGTGTGGAAAAAACACTTTTTGCACTTGTGATAGTGTTGAAAAACCACTTTTCGCACTTGTGTTAGTGTTGAAAAACCACTTTTCGCAATTGTGTTGGTGCAGGAAACCACTTTTGCACTTGTATTAGTGTGGGAAAAACACTTTTTGCACTTGTGATAGTGTTGAAAAACCACTTTTTGCACTTGTGTTTGTGTTGAAAAACCACTTTTCGCACATGTGTTGGTGCAGGAAACCACTTTTGCACTTGTATTAGTGTGGAAAAACCACTTTTCGCACTTGTGTTAGTGTTGAAAAACCACTTTTCGCACTTGTGTTGGTGCAGGAAACCACTTTTGCACTTGTATTAGTGTGGAAAACCACTTTTCGCACTTGTGTTAGTGTTGAAAAACCACTTTTCGCACTTGTGTTAGTGTTGAAAAACCACTTTTCGCACTTGTGTTAGTGTTGAAAAACCACTTTTCGCACTTGTGTTGGTGCAGGAAACCACTTTTGCACTTGTATTAGTGTGGAAAAAACACTTTTTGCACTTGTGATAGTGTTGAAAAACCACTTTTCGCACTTGTGTTAGTGTTGAAAAACCACTTTTCGCACTTGTGTTGATGCAGGAAACCACTTTTGCACTTGTATTAGTGTGGAAAAACCACTTTTTGCACTTGTGTTGGTGCAGGAAACCACTTTTGCACTTGTATTAGTGTGGAAAAAACACTTTTTGCACTTGTGATAGTGTTGAAAAACCACTTTTCGCACTTGTGTTAGTGTTGAAAAACCACTTTTCGCACTTGTGTTAGTGTTGAAAAACCACTTTTCGCACTTGTGTTGGTGCAGGAAACCACTTTTGCACTTGTATTAGTGTGGAAAAAACACTTTTTGCACATGTGATAGTGTTGAAAAACCACTTTTCGCACTTGTGTTAGTGTTGAAAAACCACTTTTCGCAATTGTGTTGGTGCAGGAAACCACTTTTGCACTTGTATTAGTGTGGAAAAACCACTTTTCGCACTTGTGTTAGTGTTGAAAAACCACTTTTCGCATTTGTGTTGGTGCAGGAAACCACTTTTGCAATTGTATTAGTGTTGAAAAACCACTTTTCGCACTTGTGTTAGTGTTGAAAAACCACTTTTCGCACTTGTGTTGGTGCAGGAAACCACTTTTGCACTTGTATTAGTGTGGAAAAACCACTTTTCGCACTTGTGTTAGTGTTGAAAAAACACTTTTTGCACTTGTGATAGTGTTGAAAAACCACTTTTCGCACTTGTGTTAGTGTTGAAAAACCACTTTTCGCACTTGTGTTGGTGCAGGAAACCACTTTTGCACTTGTATTAGTGTGGAAAAAACACTTTTTGCACTTGTGATAGTGTTGAAAAACCACTTTTCGAACTTGTGTTAGTGTTGAAAAACCACTTTTTGCACTTGTGTTGGTGCAGGAAACCACTTTTGCACTTGTATTAGTGTGGAAAAACCACTTTTCGCACTTGTGTTAGTGTTGAAAAACCACTTTTCGCACTTGTGTTAGTGTTGAAAAACCACTTTTCGCACTTGTGATAGTGTTGAAAAACAACTTTTCGCACTTGTGTTGGTGCAGGAAACCACTTTTGCACTTGTATTAGTGTGGAAAAACACTTTTTGCACTTGTGATAGTGTTGAAAAACCACTTTTCGCACTTGTGTTAGTGTTGAAAAACCACTTTTCGCACTTGTGTTGATGCAGGAAACCACTTTTGCACTTGTATTAGTGTGGAAAAACCACTTTTCGCACTTGTGTTAGTGTTGAAAAACCACTTTTCGCACTTGTGATAGTGTTGAAAAACCACTTTTCGCACTTGTGTTGGTGCAGGAAACCACTTTTGCACTTGTATTAGTGTGGAAAAAACACTTTTTGCACTTGCGATAGTGTTGAAAAACCACTTTTCGCACTTGTGTTGGTGCAGGAAACCACTTTTGCACTTGTATTAGTGTGGAAAAAACACTTTTCGCACTTGTGTTAGTGTTGAAAAACCACTTTTCGCACTTGTGTTGGTGCAGGAAACCACTTTTGCACTTGTATTAGTGTGGAAAAACACTTTTTGCACTTGTGATAGTGTTGAAAACCACTTTTCGCACTTGTGTTAGTGTCGAAAAACCACTTTTCGCACTTGTGTTGGTGCAGGAAACCACTTTTGCAATTGTATTAGTGTGGAAAAACCACTTTTCGCACTTGTGTTAGTGTTGAAAAACCACTTTTCGCATTTGTGTTGGTGCAGGAAACCACTTTTGCAATTGTATTAGTGTTGAAAAACCACTTTTCGCACTTGTGTTAGTGTTGAAAAACCACTTTTCGCACTTGTGTTGGTGCAGGAAACCACTTTTGCACTTGTATTAGTGTGGAAAAACCACTTTTCGCACTTGTGTTAGTGTTGAAAAAACACTTTTTGCACTTGTGATAGTGTTGAAAAACCACTTTTCGCACTTGTGTTAGTGTTGAAAAACCACTTTTTGCACTTGTGTTGGTGCAGGAAACCACTTTTGCACTTGTATTAGTGTGGAAAAAACACTTTTTGCACTTGTGATAGTGTTGAAAAACCACTTTTCGCACTTGTGATAGTGTTGAAAAACCACTTTTCGCACTTGTGTTGGTGCAGGAAACCACTTTTGCACTTGTATTAGTGTGGAAAAACCACTTTTCGCACTTGTGTTAGTGTTGAAAAACCACTTTTCGCACTTGTGTTAGTGTTGAAAAACCACTTTTCGCACTTGTGATATTGTTGAAAAACCACTTTTCACACATGTGTTGGTGCAGGAAACAACTTTTGCACTTGTATTAGTGTGGAAAAAACACTTTTTGCACTTGTGATAGTGTTGAAAAACCACTTTTCGCACTTGTGTTAGTGTTGAAAAACCACTTTTCGCACTTGTGTTGATGCAGGAAACCACTTTTGCACTTGTATTAGTGTGGAAAAACCACTTTTTGCACTTGTGTTGGTGCAGGAAACCACTTTTGCACTTGTATTAGTGTGGAAAAAACACTTTTTGCACTTGTGATAGTGTTGAAAAACCACTTTTCGCACTTGTGTTAGTGTTGAAAAACCACTTTTCGCACTTGTGTTAGTGTTGAAAAACCACTTTTCGCACTTGTGTTGGTGCAGGAAACCACTTTTGCACTTGTATTAGTGTGGAAAAAACACTTTTTGCACATGTGATAGTGTTGAAAAACCACTTTTCGCACTTGTGTTAGTGTTGAAAAACCACTTTTCGCAATTGTGTTGGTGCAGGAAACCACTTTTGCACTTGTATTAGTGTGGAAAAACCATTTTTCGCACTTGTGTTAGTGTTGAAAAACCACTTTTCGCATTTGTGTTGGTGCAGGAAACCACTTTTGCAATTGTATTAGTGTTGAAAAACCACTTTTCGCACTTGTGTTAGTGTTGAAAAACCACTTTTCGCACTTGTGTTGGTGCAGGAAACCACTTTTGCACTTGTATTAGTGTGGAAAAACCACTTTTCGCACTTGTGTTAGTGTTGAAAAAACACTTTTTGCACTTGTGATAGTGTTGAAAAACCACTTTTCGCACTTGTGTTAGTGTTGAAAAACCACTTTTCGCACTTGTGTTGGTGCAGGAAACCACTTTTGCACTTGTATTAGTGTGGAAAAACCACTTTTCGCAGTTGTGTTAGTGTTGAAAAACCACTTTTTGCACTTGTGTTAGTGTTGAAAAACCACTTTTCACACTTGTGTTGGTGCAGGAAACCACTTTTGCACTTGTATTAGTGGGGAAAAAACACTTTTTGCACTTGTGATAGTGTTGAAAAACCACTTTTCGCACTTGTGTTAGTGTTGAAAAACCACTTTTCGCAATTGTGTTGGTGCAGGAAAACAATTTTGCACTTGTATTAGTGTGGAAAAACCACTTTTCGCAGTTGTGTTAGTGTTGAAAAACCACTTTTCGCACTTGTGTTAGTGTTGAAAAACCACTTTTCACACTTGTGTTGGTGCAGGAAAACCACTTTTGCACTTGTATTAGTGTGGAAAAAACACTTTTTGCACTTGTGATAGTGTTGAAAAACCACTTTTCGCACTTGTGTTAGTGTTGAAAAACCACTTTTCGCAATTGTGTTGGTGCAGGAAACCACTTTTGCACTTGTATTAGTGTGGGAAAAACACTTTTTGCACTTGTGATAGTGTTGAAAAACCACTTTTTGCACTTGTGTTTGTGTTGAAAAACCACTTTTCGCACATGTGTTGGTGCAGGAAACCACTTTTGCACTTGTATTAGTGTGGAAAAACCACTTTTCGCACTTGTGTTAGTGTTGAAAAACCACTTTTCGCACTTGTGTTGGTGCAGGAAACCACTTTTGCACTTGTATTAGTGTGGAAAAACCACTTTTCGCACTTGTGTTAGTGTTGAAAAACCACTTTTCGCACTTGTGTTAGTGTTGAAAAACCACTTTTCGCACTTGTGTTAGTGTTGAAAAACCACTTTTCGCACTTGTGTTGGTGCAGGAAACCACTTTTGCACTTGTATTAGTGTGGAAAAAACACTTTTCGCACTTGTGTTAGACTGTTAGTGTTGAAAAACCACTTTTCGCACTTGTGTTAGTGTTGAAAAACCACTTTTCGCACTTGTGTTGGTGCAGGAAACCACTTTTGCACTTGTATTAGTGTGGAAAAACAACTTTTTGCACTTGTGTTTGTGTTGAAAAACCACTTTTCGCACTTGTGTTGGTGCAGGAAACCACTTTTGCACTTGTATTAGTGTGGAAAAAACACTTTTTGCACATGTGATAGTGTTGAAAAACCACTTTTTGCACTTGTGTTAGTGTTGAAAAACCACTTTTCGCAATTGTGTTGGTGCAGGAAACCACTTTTGCACTTGTATTAGTGTGGAAAAAACACTTTTTGCACTTGTGATAGTGTTGAAAAACCACTTTTCGCACTTGTGTTGGTGTCGAAAAACCACTTTTCGCACTTGTGTTGGTGCAGGAAACCACTTTTGCACTTGTATTAGTGTGGAAAAACCACTTTTCGCACTTGTGTTAGTGTTGAAAAACCACTTTTCGCATTTGTGTTGGTGCAGGAAACCACTTTTGCAATTGTATTAGTGTTGAAAAACCACTTTTCGCACTTGTGTTAGTGTTGAAAAAACACTTTTCGCACTTGTGTTGGTGCAGGAAACCACTTTTGCACTTGTATTAGTGTGGAAAAACCACTTTTCGCACTTGTGTTAGTGTTGAAAAACCACTTTTCGAACTTGTGTTAGTGTTGAAAAACCACTTTTCGCACTTGTGTTGGTGCAGGAAACCACTTTTGCACTTGTATTAGTGTGGAAAAACCACTTTTCGCACTTGTGTTAGTGTTGAAAAACCACTTTTCGCACTTGTGTTAGTGTTGAAAAACCACTTTTCGCACTTGTGATAATGTTGAAAAACAACTTTTCGCACTTGTGTTGGTGCAGGAAACCACTTTTGCACTTGTATTAGTGTGGAAAAACACTTTTTGCACTTGTGATAGTGTTGAAAAACCACTTTTTGCACTTGTGTTAGTGTTGAAAAACCACTTTTCGCACTTGTGTTGGTGCAGGAAACCACTTTTGCACTTGTATTAGTGTGGAAAAACCACTTTTCCCACTTGTGTTAGTGTTGAAAAACCACTTTTCGCACTTGTGTTAGTGTTGAAAAACCACTTTTCGCACTTGTGTTGGTGCAGGAAACCACTTTTGCACTTGTATTAGTGTGGAAAAACCACTTTTTGCACTTGTGATAGTGTTGAAAAACCACTTTTCGCACTTGTGTTAGTGTTGAAAAACCACTTTCCGCACTTGTGTTGGTGCAGGAAACCACTTTTGCACTTGTATTACTGTTGAAAAACCACTTTTCGCACTTGTGTTAGTGTTGAAAAACCACTTTTCGCACTTGTGTTAGTGTTGAAAAACCACTTTTCGCACTTGTGTTAGTGTTGAAAAACCACTTTTCGCACTTGTGTTAGTGTTGAAAAACCACTTTTCGCACTTGTGTTGGTGCAGGAAACCACTTTTGCACTTGTATTAGTGTGGAAAAACCACTTTTCGCACTTGTGTTACTGTTGAAAAACCACTTTTCGCACTTGTGTTGGTGCAGGAAACACTTTTGCACTTGTATTAGTGTGGAAAAAACACTTTTTGCACATGTGATAGTGTTGAAAAACCACTTTTCGCACTTGTGTTAGTGTTGAAAAACCACTTTTCTCAATTGTGTTGGTGCAGGAAACCACTTTTGCACTTGTATTAGTGTGGAAAAAACACTTTTTGCACTTGTGATAGTGTTGAAAAACCACATTTCGCACTTGTGTTAGTGTCGAAAAACCACTTTTCGCACTTGTGTTGGTGCAGGAAACCACTTTTGCACTTGTATTAGAGTGGAAAAACCACTTTTTGCACTTGTGTTAGTGTGGAAAACCACTTTTCGCACTTGTGTTAGTGTTGAAAAACCACTTTTCGCACTTGTATTAGTGTTGAAAAACCACTTTTCGCACTTGTGTTGGTGCAGGAAACCACTTTTGCACTTGTATTAGTGTGGAAAAACCACTTTTTGCACTTGTGATAGTGTTGAAAAACCACTTTTCGCACTTGTGTTAGTGTTGAAAAACCACTTTTCGCACTTGTGTTAGTGTTGAAAAACCTCTTTTCGCACTTGTGTTAGTGTTGAAAAACCACTTTTCGCACTTGTGTTAGTGTTGAAAAACCACTTTTCGCACTTGTGTTAGTGTTGAAAAACCACTTTTCGCACTTGTGTTGGTGCAGGAAACCACTTTTGCACTTGTATTAGTGTGGAAAAACCACTTTTTGCACTTGTGATAGTGTTGAAAAACCACTTTTCGCACTTGTGTTAGTGTTGAAAAACCACTTTTCGCACTTGTGTTAGTGTTGAAAAACCACTTTTCGCACTTGTGTTAGTGTTGAAAAACCACTTTTCGCACTTGTGTTAGTGTTGAAAAACCACTTTTCGCACTTGTGTTGGTGCAGGAAACCACTTTTGCACATGTATTAGTGTGGAAAAACCACTTTTCGCACTTGTGTTAGTGTTGAAAAACCACTTTTCGCACTTGTGTTGGTGCAGGAAAACCACTTTTGCACTTGTATTAGTGGGGAAAAAACACTTTTTGCACTTGTGATAGTGTTGAAAAACCACTTTTCGCACTTGTGTTAGTGTTGAAAAACCACTTTTCGCACTTGTGTTAGTGTTGAAAAACCACTTTTCGCACTTGTGTTGGTGCAGGAAACCACTTTTGCACTTGTATTAGTGTGGAAAAACCACTTTTCGCACTTGTGTTGGTGCAGGAAACCACTTTTGCACATGTATTAGTGTGGAAAAACCACTTTTTGCACTTGTGATAGTGTTGAAAAACCACTTTTCGAACTTGTGTTAGTGTTGAAAAACCACTTTTTGCACTTGTGTTGGTGCAGGAAACCACTTTTGCACTTGTATTAGTGTGGAAAAACCACTTTTCGCACTTGTGTTAGTGTTGAAAAACCACTTTTCGCACTTGTGTTAGTGTTGAAAAACCACTTTTCGCACTTGTGATAGTGTTGAAAAACAACTTTTCGCACTTGTGTTGGTGCAGGAAACCACTTTTGCACTTGTATTAGTGTGGAAAAACACTTTTTGCACATGTGATAGTGTTGAAAAACCACTTTTCGCACTTGTGTTAGTGTTGAAAAACCACTTTTCGCACTTGTGTTGATGCAGGAAACCACTTTTGCACTTGTATTAGTGTGGAAAAACCACTTTTCGCACTTGTGTTAGTGTTGAAAAACCACTTTTCGCACTTGTGATAGTGTTGAAAAACCACTTTTCGCACTTGTGTTGGTGCAGCAAACCACTTTTGCACTTGTATTAGTGTGGAAAAAACACTTTTTGCACTTGTGATAGTGTTGAAAAACCACTTTTCGCACTTGTGTTAGTGTTGAAAAACCACTTTTCGCACTTGTGTTGGTGCAGGAAACCACTTTTGCACTTGTATTAGTGTGGAAAAACCACTTTTCGCACTTGTGTTAGTGTTGAAAAACCACTTTTCGCACTTGTGTTAGTGTTGAAAAACCACTTTTCGCACTTGTGATATTGTTGAAAAACCACTTTTCACACATGTGTTGGTGCAGGAAACCACTTTTGCACTTGTATTAGTGTGGAAAAAACACTTTTTGCACTTGTGATAGTGTTGAAAAACCACTTTTCGCACTTGTGTTAGTGTTGAAAAACCACTTTTCGCACTTGTGTTGATGCAGGAAACCACTTTTGCACTTGTATTAGTGTGGAAAAACCACTTTTTGCACTTGTGTTGGTGCAGGAAACCACTTTTGCACTTGTATTAGTGTGGAAAAAACACTTTTTGCACTTGTGATAGTGTTGAAAAACCACTTTTCGCACTTGTGTTAGTGTTGAAAAACCACTTTTCGCACTTGTGTTAGTGTTGAAAAACCACTTTTCGCACTTGTGTTGGTGCAGGAAACCACTTTTGCACTTGTATTAGTGTGGAAAAAACACTTTTTGCACATGTGATAGTGTTGAAAAACCACTTTTCGCACTTGTGTTAGTGTTGAAAAACCACTTTTCGCAATTGTGTTGGTGCAGGAAACCACTTTTGCACTTGTATTAGTGTGGAAAAACCATTTTTCGCACTTGTGTTAGTGTTGAAAAACCACTTTTCGCATTTGTGTTGGTGCAGGAAACCACTTTTGCAATTGTATTAGTGTTGAAAAACCACTTTTCGCACTTGTGTTAGTGTTGAAAAACCACTTTTCGCACTTGTGTTGGTGCAGGAAACCACTTTTGCACTTGTATTAGTGTGGAAAAACCACTTTTCGCACTTGTGTTAGTGTTGAAAAAACACTTTTTGCACTTGTGATAGTGTTGAAAAACCACTTTTCGCACTTGTGTTAGTGTTGAAAAACCACTTTTCGCACTTGTGTTGGTGCAGGAAACCACTTTTGCACTTGTATTAGTGTGGAAAAAACACTTTTTGCACTTGTGATAGTGTTGAAAAACCACTTTTCGAACTTGTGTTAGTGTTGAAAAACCACTTTTTGCACTTGTGTTGGTGCAGGAAACCACTTTTGCACTTGTATTAGTGTGGAAAAACCACTTTTCGCACTTGTGTTAGTGTTGAAAAACCACTTTTCGCACTTGTGTTAGTGTTGAAAAACCACTTTTCGCACTTGTGATAGTGTTGAAAAACAACTTTTCGCACTTGTGTTGGTGCAGGAAACCACTTTTGCACTTGTATTAGTGTGGAAAAAACACTTTTTGCACTTGCGATAGTGTTGAAAAACTACTTTTCACACTTGTGTTAGTGTTGAAAAACCACTTTTCGCACTTGTGTTGGTGCAGGAAACCACTTTTGCACTTGTATTAGTGTGGAAAAACCACTTTTCGCAGTTGTGTTAGTGTTGAAAAACCACTTTTCGCACTTGTGTTAGTGTTGAAAAACCACTTTTCACACTTGTGTTGGTGCAGGAAACCACTTTTGCACTTGTATTAGTGGGGAAAAAACACTTTTTGCACTTGTGATAGTGTTGAAAAACCACTTTTCGCACTTGTGTTAGTGTTGAAAAACCACTTTTCGCAATTGTGTTGGTGCAGGAAACCACTTTTGCACTTGTATTAGTGTGGAAAAACCACTTTTCGCAGTTGTGTTAGTGTTGAAAAACCACTTTTCGCACTTGTGTTAGTGTTGAAAAACCACTTTTCACACTTGTGTTGGTGCAGGAAAACCACTTTTGCACTTGTATTAGTGTGGAAAAAACACTTTTTGCACTTGTGATAGTGTTGAAAAACCACTTTTCGCACTTGTGTTAGTGTTGAAAAACCACTTTTCGCAATTGTGTTGGTGCAGGAAACCACTTTTGCACTTGTATTAGTGTGGGAAAAACACTTTTTGCACTTGTGATAGTGTTGAAAAACCACTTTTTGCACTTGTGTTTGTGTTGAAAAACCACTTTTCGCACATGTGTTGGTGCAGGAAACCACTTTTGCACTTGTATTAGTGTGGAAAAACCACTTTTCGCACTTGTGTTAGTGTTGAAAAACCACTTTTCGCACTTGTGTTGGTGCAGGAAACCACTTTTGCACTTGTATTAGTGTGGAAAAACCACTTTTCGCACTTGTGTTAGTGTTGAAAAACCACTTTTCGCACTTGTGTTAGTGTTGAAAAACCACTTTTCGCACTTGTGTTAGTGTTGAAAAACCACTTTTCGCACTTGTGTTGGTGCAGGAAACCACTTTTGCACTTGTATTAGTGTGGAAAAAACACTTTTCGCACTTGTGTTAGACTGTTAGTGTTGAAAAACCACTTTTCGCACTTGTGTTAGTGTTGAAAAACCACTTTTCGCACTTGTGTTGGTGCAGGAAACCACTTTTGCACTTGTATTAGTGTGGAAAAACCACTTTTTGCACTTGTGTTTGTGTTGAAAAACCACTTTTCGCACTTGTGTTGGTGCAGGAAACCACTTTTGCACTTGTATTAGTGTGGAAAAAACACTTTTTGCACATGTGATAGTGTTGAAAAACCACTTTTTGCACTTGTGTTAGTGTTGAAAAACCACTTTTCGCAATTGTGTTGGTGCAGGAAACCACTTTTGCACTTGTATTAGTGTGGAAAAAACACTTTTTGCACTTGTGATAGTGTTGAAAAACCACTTTTCGCACTTGTGTTGGTGTCGAAAAACGACTTTTCGCAATTGTGTTGGTGCAGGAAACCACTTTTGCACTTGTATTAGTGTGGAAAAACCACTTTTCGCACTTGTGTTAGTGTTGAAAAACCACTTTTCGCATTTGTGTTGGTGCAGGAAACCACTTTTGCAATTGTATTAGTGTTGAAAAACCACTTTTCGCACTTGTGTTAGTGTTGAAAAAACACTTTTCGCACTTGTGTTGGTGCAGGAAACCACTTTTGCACTTGTATTAGTGTGGAAAAACCACTTTTCGCACTTGTGTTAGTGTTGAAAAACCACTTTTCGAACTTGTGTTAGTGTTGAAAAACCACTTTTCGCACTTGTGTTGGTGCAGGAAACCACTTTTGCACTTGTATTAGTGTGGAAAAACCACTTTTCGCACTTGTGTTAGTGTTGAAAAACCACTTTTCGCACTTGTGTTAGTGTTGAAAAACCACTTTTCGCACTTGTGATAATGTTGAAAAACAACTTTTCGCACTTGTGTTGGTGCAGGAAACCACTTTTGCACTTGTATTAGTGTGGAAAAACCACTTTTCGCACTTGTGTTCATGTTGAAAAACCACTTTTCGCACTTGTGTTAGTGTTGAAAAACCACTTTTCGCACTTGTGTTGGTGCAGGAAACCACTTTTGCACTTGTATTAGTGTGGAAAAACCACTTTTTGCACTTGTGATAGTGTTGAAAAACCACTTTTCGCACTTGTGTTAGTGTTGAAAAACCACTTTCCGCACTTGTGTTGGTGCAGGAAACCACTTTTGCACTTGTATTACTGTTGAAAAACCACTTTTCGCACTTGTGTTAGTGTTGAAAAACCACTTTTCGCACTTGTGTTAGTGTTGAAAAACCACTTTTCGCACTTGTGTTAGTGTTGAAAAACCACTTTTCGCACTTGTGTTAGTGTTGAAAAACCACTTTTCGCACTTGTGTTGGTGCAGGAAACCACTTTTGCACTTGTATTAGTGTGGAAAAACCACTTTTCGCACTTGTGTTACTGTTGAAAAACCACTTTTCGCACTTGTGTTGGTGCAGGAAACCACTTTTGCACTTGTATTAGTGTGGAAAAAACACTTTTTGCACATGTGATAGTGTTGAAAAACCACTTTTCGCACTTGTGTTAGTGTTGAAAAACCACTTTTCGCAATTGTGTTGGTGCAGGAAACCACTTTTGCACTTGTATTAGTGTGGAAAAAACACTTTTTGCACTTGTGATAGTGTTGAAAAACCACATTTCGCACTTGTGTTAGTGTCGAAAAACCACTTTTCGCACTTGTGTTGGTGCAGGAAACCACTTTTGCACTTGTATTAGAGTGGAAAAACCACTTTTTGCACTTGTGTTAGTGTGGAAAACCACTTTTCGCACTTGTGTTAGTGTTGAAAAAACACTTTTCGCACTTGTATTAGCGTTGAAAAACCACTTTTCGCACTTGTGTTGGTGCAGGAAACCACTTTTGCACTTGTATTAGTGTGGAAAAACCACTTTTTGCACTTGTGATAGTGTTGAAAAACCACTTTTCGCACTTGTGTTAGTGTTGAAAAACCACTTTTCGCACTTGTGTTAGTGTTGAAAAACCACTTTTCGCACTTGTGTTAGTGTTGAAAAACCACTTTTCGCACTTGTGTTAGTGTTGAAAAACCACTTTTCGCACTTGTGTTAGTGTTGAAAAACCACTTTTCGCACTTGTGTTAGTGTTGAAAAACCACTTTTCGCACTTGTGTTAGTGTTGAAAAACCACTTTTGCACTTGTGTTAGTGTTGAAAAACCACTTTTCGCACTTGTGTTGGTGCAGGAAACCACTTTTGCACTTGTATTAGAGTGGAAAAACCACTTTTTGCACTTGTGTTAGTGTGGAAAACCACTTTTCGCACTTGTGTTAGTGTTGAAAAACCACTTTTCGCACTTGTATTAGTGTTGAAAAACCACTTTTCGCACTTGTGTTGGTGCAGGAAACCACTTTTGCACTTGTATTAGTGTGGAAAAACCACTTTTTGCACTTGTGATAGTGTTGAAAAACCACTTTTCGCACTTGTGTTAGTGTTGAAAAACCACTTTTCGCACTTGTGTTAGTGTTGAAAAACCACTTTTCGCACTTGTGTTAGTGTTGAAAAACCACTTTTCACACTTGTGTTAGTGTTGAAAAACCACTTTTCGCACTTGTGTTAGTGTTGAAAAACCACTTTTCGCACTTGTGTTAGTGTTGAAAAACCACTTTTCGCACTTGTGTTAGTGTTGAAAAACCACTTTTGCACTTGTGTTAGTGTTGAAAAACCACTTTTCGCACTTGTGTTGGTGCAGGAAACCACTTTTGCACTTGTATTAGTGTGGAAAAACCACTTTTCGCACTTGTGTTAGTGTTGAAAAACCACTTTTCGCACTTGTGTTAGTGTTGAAAAACCACTTTTCGCACTTGTGTTGGTGCAGGAAACCACTTTTGCACTTGTATTAGTGTGGAAAAACCACTTTTTGCACTTGTGATAGTGTTGAAAAACCACTTTTCGCACTTGTGTTAGTGTTGAAAAACCACTTTCCGCACTTGTGTTGGTGCAGGAAACCACTTTTGCACTTGTATTACTGTTGAAAAACCACTTTTCGCACTTGTGTTAGTGTTGAAAAACCACTTTTCGCACTTGTGTTAGTGTTGAAAAACCACTTTTCGCACTTGTGTTAGTGTTGAAAAACCACTTTTCGCACTTGTGTTAGTGTTGAAAAACCACTTTTCGCACTTGTGTTGGTGCAGGAAACCACTTTTGCACTTGTATTAGTGTGGAAAAACCACTTTTCGCACTTGTGTTACTGTTGAAAAACCACTTTTCGCACTTGTGTTGGTGCAGGAAACCACTTTTGCACTTGTATTAGTGTGGAAAAAACACTTTTTGCACATGTGATAGTGTTGAAAAACCACTTTTCGCACTTGTGTTAGTGTTGAAAAACCACTTTTCGCAATTGTGTTGGTGCAGGAAACCACTTTTGCACTTGTATTAGTGTGGAAAAAACACTTTTTGCACTTGTGATAGTGTTGAAAAACCACATTTCGCACTTGTGTTAGTGTCGAAAAACCACTTTTCGCACTTGTGTTGGTGCAGGAAACCACTTTTGCACTTGTATTAGAGTGGAAAACCACTTTTTGCACTTGTGTTAGTGTGGAAAACCACTTTTCGCACTTGTGTTAGTGTTGAAAAACCACTTTTCGCACTTGTATTAGTGTTGAAAAACCACTTTTCGCACTTGTGTTGGTGCAGGAAACCACTTTTGCACTTGTATTAGTGTGGAAAAACCACTTTTTGCACTTGTGATAGTGTTGAAAAACCACTTTTCGCACTTGTGTTAGTGTTGAAAAACCACTTTTCGCACTTGTGTTAGTGTTGAAAAACCACTTTTCGCACTTGTGTTAGTGTTGAAAAACCACTTTTCGCACTTGTGTTAGTGTTGAAAAACCACTTTTCGCACTTGTGTTAGTGTTGAAAAACCACTTTTCGCACTTGTGTTAGTGTTGAAAAACCACTTTTCGCACTTGTGTTAGTGTTGAAAAACCACTTTTGCACTTGTGTTAGTGTTGAAAAACCACTTTTCGCACTTGTGTTGGTGCAGGAAACCACTTTTGCACTTGTATTAGAGTGGAAAAACCACTTTTTGCACTTGTGTTAGTGTGGAAAACCACTTTTCGCACTTGTGTTAGTGTTGAAAAACCACTTTTCGCACTTGTATTAGTGTTGAAAAACCACTTTTCGCACTTGTGTTGGTGCAGGAAACCACTTTTGCACTTGTATTAGTGTGGAAAAACCACTTTTTGCACTTGTGATAGTGTTGAAAAACCACTTTTCGCACTTGTGTTAGTGTTGAAAAACCACTTTTCGCACTTGTGTTAGTGTTGAAAAACCACTTTTCGCACTTGTGTTAGTGTTGAAAAACCACTTTTCGCACTTGTGTTAGTGTTGAAAAACCACTTTTCGCACTTGTGTTAGTGTTGAAAAACCACTTTTCGCACTTGTGTTAGTGTTGAAAAACCACTTTTCGCACTTGTGTTAGTGTTGAAAAACCACTTTTGCACTTGTGTTAGTGTTGAAAAACCACTTTTCACACTTGTGTTGGTGCAGGAAACCACTTTTGCACTTGTATTAGTGTGGAAAAACCACTTTTTGCACTTGTGATAGTGTTGAAAAACCACTTTTCGCACTTGTGTTAGTGTTGAAAAACCACTTTTCGCACTTGTGTTAGTGTTGAAAAACCACTTTTCGCACTTGTGTTAGTGTTGAAAAACCACTTTTCGCACTTGTGTTAGTGTTGAAAAACCACTTTTCGCACTTGTGTTGGTGCAGGAAACCACTTTTGCACATGTATTAGTGTGGAAAAACCACTTTTCGCACTTGTGTTAGTGTTGAAAAACCACTTTTCGCACTTGTGTTGGTGCAGGAAAACCACTTTTGCACTTGTATTAGTGGGGAAAAAACACTTTTTGCACTTGTGATAGTGTTGAAAAACCACTTTTCGCACTTGTGTTAGTGTTGAAAAACCACTTTTCGCACTTGTGTTAGTGTTGAAAAACCACTTTTCGCACTTGTGTTGGTGCAGGAAACCACTTTTGCACTTGTATTAGTGTGGAAAAACCACTTTTCGCACTTGTGTTAGTGTTGAAAAAACACTTTTTGCACTTGTGATAGTGTTGAAAAACCACTTTTCGCACTTGTGTTAGTGTTGAAAAACCACTTTTCGCACTTGTGTTGGTGCAGGAAACCACTTTTGCACTTGTATTAGTGTGGAAAAAACACTTTTTGCACTTGTGATAGTGTTGAAAAACCACTTTTCGAACTTGTGTTAGTGTTGAAAAACCACTTTTTGCACTTGTGTTGGTGCAGGAAACCACTTTTGCACTTGTATTAGTGTGGAAAAACCACTTTTCGCACTTGTGTTAGTGTTGAAAAACCACTTTTCGCACTTGTGTTAGTGTTGAAAAACCACTTTTCGCACTTGTGATAGTGTTGAAAAACAACTTTTCGCACTTGTGTTGGTGCAGGAAACCACTTTTGCACTTGTATTAGTGTGGAAAAACACTTTTTGCACATGTGATAGTGTTGAAAAACCACTTTTCGCACTTGTGTTAGTGTTGAAAAACCACTTTTCGCACTTGTGTTGATGCAGGAAACCACTTTTGCACTTGTATTAGTGTGGAAAAACCACTTTTCGCACTTGTGTTAGTGTTGAAAAACCACTTTTCGCACTTGTGATAGTGTTGAAAAACCACTTTTCGCACTTGTGTTGGTGCAGGAAACCACTTTTGCACTTGGATTAGTGTGGAAAAAACACTTTTTGCACTTGCGATAGTGTTGAAAAACTACTTTTCACACTTGTGTTAGTGTTGAAAAACCACTTTTCGCACTTGTGTTGGTGCAGGAAACCACTTTTGCACTTGTATTAGTGTGGAAAAACCACTTTTCGCAGTTGTGTTAGTGTTGAAAAACCACTTTTCGCACTTGTGTTAGTGTTGAAAAACCACTTTTCACACTTGTGTTGGTGCAGGAAACCACTTTTGCACTTGTATTAGTGGGGAAAAAACACTTTTTGCACTTGTGATAGTGTTGAAAAACCACTTTTCGCACTTGTGTTAGTGTTGAAAAACCACTTTTCGCAATTGTGTTGGTGCAGGAAACCACTTTTGCACTTGTATTAGTGTGGAAAAACCACTTTTCGCAGTTGTGTTAGTGTTGAAAAACCACTTTTCGCACTTGTGTTAGTGTTGAAAAACCACTTTTCACACTTGTGTTGGTGCAGGAAAACCACTTTTGCACTTGTATTAGTGTGGAAAAAACACTTTTTGCACTTGTGATAGTGTTGAAAAACCACTTTTCGCACTTGTGTTAGTGTTGAAAAACCACTTTTCGCAATTGTGTTGGTGCAGGAAACCACTTTTGCACTTGTATTAGTGTGGGAAAAACACTTTTTGCACTTGTGATAGTGTTGAAAAACCACTTTTTGCACTTGTGTTTGTGTTGAAAAACCACTTTTCGCACATGTGTTGGTGCAGGAAACCACTTTTGCACTTGTATTAGTGTGGAAAAAACACTTTTTGCACTTGTGATAGTGTTGAAAAACCACTTTTCGAACTTGTGTTAGTGTTGAAAAACCACTTTTTGCACTTGTGTTGGTGCAGGAAACCACTTTTGCACTTGTATTAGTGTGGAAAAACCACTTTTCGCACTTGTGTTAGTGTTGAAAAACCACTTTTCGCACTTGTGTTAGTGTTGAAAAACCACTTTTCGCACTTGTGATAGTGTTGAAAAACAACTTTTCGCACTTGTGTTGGTGCAGGAAACCACTTTTGCACTTGTATTAGTGTGGAAAAACACTTTTTGCACTTGTGATAGTGTTGAAAAACCACTTTTCGCACTTGTGTTAGTGTTGAAAAACCACTTTTCGCACTTGTGTTGATGCAGGAAACCACTTTTGCACTTGTATTAGTGTGGAAAAACCACTTTTCGCACTTGTGTTAGTGTTGAAAAACCACTTTTCGCACTTGTGATAGTGTTGAAAAACCACTTTTCGCACTTGTGTTGGTGCAGGAAACCACTTTTGCACTTGTATTAGTGTGGAAAAAACACTTTTTGCACTTGCGATAGTGTTGAAAAACTACTTTTCACACTTGTGTTAGTGTTGAAAAACCACTTTTCGCACTTGTGTTGGTGCAGGAAACCACTTTTGCACTTGTATTAGTGTGGAAAAACCACTTTTCGCAGTTGTGTTAGTGTTGAAAAACCACTTTTCGCACTTGTGTTAGTGTTGAAAAACCACTTTTCACACTTGTGTTGGTGCAGGAAACCACTTTTGCACTTGTATTAGTGGGGAAAAAACACTTTTTGCACTTGTGATAGTGTTGAAAAACCACTTTTCGCACTTGTGTTAGTGTTGAAAAACCACTTTTCGCAATTGTGTTGGTGCAGGAAACCACTTTTGCACTTGTATTAGTGTGGAAAAACCACTTTTCGCAGTTGTGTTAGTGTTGAAAAACCACTTTTCGCACTTGTGTTAGTGCTGAAAAACCACTTTTCACACTTGTGTTGGTGCAGGAAAACTACTTTTGCACTTGTATTAGTGTGGAAAAAACACTTTTTGCACTTGTGATAGTGTTGAAAAACCACTTTTCGCACTTGTGTTAGTGTTGAAAAACCACTTTTCGCAATTGTGTTGGTGCAGGAAACCACTTTTGCACTTGTATTAGTGTGGGAAAAACACTTTTTGCACTTGTGATAGTGTTGAAAAACCACTTTTTGCACTTGTGTTTGTGTTGATAAACCACTTTTCGCACATGTGTTGGTGCAGGAAACCACTTTTGCACTTGTATTAGTGTGGAAAAACCACTTTTCGCACTTGTGTTAGTGTTGAAAAACCACTTTTCGCACTTGTGTTGGTGCAGGAAACCACTTTTGCACTTGTATTAGTGTGGAAAAACCACTTTTCGCACTTGTGTTAGTGTTGAAAAACCACTTTTCGCACTTGTGTTAGTGTTGAAAAACCACTTTTCGCACTTGTGTTAGTGTTGAAAAACCACTTTTCGCACTTGTGTTGGTGCAGGAAACCACTTTTGCACTTGTATTAGTGTGGAAAAAACACTTTTCGCACTTGTGTTAGACTGTTAGTGTTGAAAAACCACTTTTCGCACTTGTGTTAGTGTTGAAAAACCACTTTTCGCACTTGTGTTGGTGCAGGAAACCACTTTTGCACTTGTATTAGTGTGGAAAAACCACTTTTTGCACTTGTGTTTGTGTTGAAAAACCACTTTTCGCACTTGTGTTGGTGCAGGAAACCACTTTTGCACTTGTATTAGTGTGGAAAAAACACTTTTTGCACATGTGATAGTGTTGAAAAACCACTTTTTGCACTTGTGTTAGTGTTGAAAAACCACTTTTCGCAATTGTGTTGGTGCAGGAAACCACTTTTGCACTTGTATTAGTGTGGAAAAAACACTTTTTGCACTTGTGATAGTGTTGAAAAACCACTTTTCGCACTTGTGTTAGTGTCGAAAAACCACTTTTCGCACTTGTGTTAGTGTTGAAAAACCACTTTTCGCACTTGTGTTAGTGTTGAAAAACCACTTTTCGCACTTGTGTTGGTGCAGGAAACCACTTTTGCACTTGTATTAGTGTGGAAAAACCACTTTTCGCACTTGTGTTACTGTTGAAAAACCACTTTTCGCACTTGTGTTGGTGCAGGAAACCACTTTTGCACTTGTATTAGTGTGGAAAAAACACTTTTTGCACATGTGATAGTGTTGAAAAACCACTTTTCGCACTTGTGTTAGTGTTGAAAAACCACTTTTCGCAATTGTGTTGGTGCAGGAAACCACTTTTGCACTTGTATTAGTGTGGAAAAAACACTTTTTGCACTTGTGATAGTGTTGAAAAACCACATTTCGCACTTGTGTTAGTGTCGAAAAACCACTTTTCGCACTTGTGTTGGTGCAGGAAACCACTTTTGCACTTGTATTAGAGTGGAAAAACCACTTTTTGCACTTGTGTTAGTGTGGTAAACCACTTTTCGCACTTGTGTTAGTGTTGAAAAACCACTTTTCGCACTTGTATTAGTGTTGAAAAACCACTTTTCGCACTTGTGTTGGTGCAGGAAACCACTTTTGCACTTGTATTAGTGTGGAAAAACCACTTTTTGCACTTGTGATAGTGTTGAAAAACCACTTTTCGCACTTGTGTTAGTGTTGAAAAACCACTTTTCGCACTTGTGTTAGTGTTGAAAAACCACTTTTCGCACTTGTGTTAGTGTTGAAAAACCACTTTTCGCACTTGTGTTAGTGTTGAAAAACCACTTTTCGCACTTGTGTTAGTGTTGAAAAACCACTTTTCGCACTTGTGTTGGTGCAGGAAACCACTTTTGCACTTGTATTAGTGTGGAAAAACCACTTTTTGCACTTGTGATAGTGTTGAAAAACCACTTTTCGCACTTGTGTTAGTGTTGAAAAACCACTTTTCGCACTTGTGTTAGTGTTGAAAAACCACTTTTCGCACTTGTGTTAGTGTTGAAAAACCACTTTTCGCACTTGTGTTAGTGTTGAAAAACCACTTTTCGCACTTGTGTTGGTGCAGGAAACCACTTTTGCACATGTATTAGTGTGGAAAAACCACTTTTCGCACTTGTGTTAGTGTTGAAAAACCACTTTTCCCACTTGTGTTGGTGCAGGAAAACCACTTTTGCACTTGTATTAGTGGGGAAAAAACACTTTTTGCACTTGTGATAGTGTTGAAAAACCACTTTTCGCACTTGTGTTAGTGTTGAAAAACCACTTTTCGCACTTGTGTTGGTGCAGGAAACCACTTTTGCACTTGTATTAGTGTGGAAAAACCACTTTTCGCACTTGTGTTAGTGTTGAAAAAACACTTTTTGCACTTGTGATAGTGTTGAAAAACCATTTTCGCACTTGTGTTAGTGTTGAAAAACCACTTTTCGCACTTGTGTTGGTGCAGGAAACCACTTTTGCACTTGTATTAGTGTGGAAAAAACACTTTTTGCACTTGTGATAGTGTTGAAAAACCACTTTTCGAACTTGTGTTAGTGTTGAAAAACCACTTTTTGCACTTGTGTTGGTGCAGGAAACCACTTTTGCACTTGTATTAGTGTGGAAAAACCACTTTTCGCACTTGTGTTAGTGTTGAAAAACCACTTTTCGCACTTGTGTTAGTGTTGAAAAAACCACTTTTCGCACTTGTGATAGTGTTGAAAAACAACTTTTCGCACTTGTGTTGGTGCAGGAAAACCACTTTTGCACTTGTATTAGTGTGGAAAAAACACTTTTTGCACTTGTGATAGTGTTGAAAAACCACTTTTCGCACTTGTGTTAGTGTTGAAAAACCACTTTTCGCACTTGTGTTGATGCAGGAAACCACTTTTGCACTTGTATTAGTGTGGAAAAACCACTTTTCGCACTTGTGTTAGTGTTGAAAAACCACTTTTCGCACTTGTGATAGTGTTGAAAAACCACTTTTCGCACTTGTGTTGGTGCAGGAAACCACTTTTGCCCTTGTATTAGTGTGGAAAAAACACTTTTTGCACTTGCGATAGTGTTGAAAAACTACTTTTCACACTTGTGTTAGTGTTGAAAAACCACTTTTCGCACTTGTGTTGGTGCAGGAAAACCACTTTTGCACTTGTATTAGTGTGGAAAAACCACTTTTCGCAGTTGTGTTAGTGTTGAAAAACCACTTTTCGCACTTGTGTTAGTGTTGAAAAACCACTTTTCACACTTGTGTTGGTGCAGGGGAAAACCACTTTTGCACTTGTATTAGTGGGGAAAAAACACTTTTTGCACTTGTGATAGTGTTGAAAAACCACTTTTCGCACTTGTGTTAGTGTTGAAAAACCACTTTTCGCAATTGTGTTGGTGCAGGAAACCACTTTTGCACTTGTATTAGTGTGGAAAAACCACTTTTCGCAGTTGTGTTAGTGTTGAAAAACCACTTTTCGCACTTGTGTTAGTGCTGAAAAACCACTTTTCACACTTGTGTTGGTGCAGGAAAACCACTTTTGCACTTGTATTAGTGTGGAAAAAACACTTTTTGCACTTGTGATAGTGTTGAAAAACCACTTTTCGCACTTGTGTTAGTGTTGAAAAACCACTTTTCGCAATTGTGTTGGTGCAGGAAACCACTTTTGCACTTGTATTAGTGTGGGAAAAACACTTTTTGCACTTGTGATAGTGTTGAAAAACCACTTTTTGCACTTGTGTTTGTGTTGAAAAACCACTTTTCGCACATGTGTTGGTGCAGGAAACCACTTTTGCACTTGTATTAGTGTGGAAAAACCACTTTTCGCACTTGTGTTAGTGTTGAAAAACCACTTTTCGCACTTGTGTTGGTGCAGGAAACCACTTTTGCACTTGTATTAGTGTGGAAAAACCACTTTTCGCACTTGTGTTAGTGTTGAAAAACCACTTTTCGCACTTGTGTTAGTGTTGAAAAACCACTTTTCGCACTTGTGTTAGTGTTGAAAAACCACTTTTCGCACTTGTGTTGGTGCAGGAAACCACTTTTGCACTTGTATTAGTGTGGAAAAACACTTTTCGCACTTGTGTTAGACTGTTAGTGTTGAAAAACCACTTTTCGCACTTGTGTTAGTGTTGAAAAACCACTTTTCGCACTTGTGTTGGTGCAGGAAACCACTTTTGCACTTGTATTAGTGTGGAAAAACCACTTTTTGCACTTGTATTTGTGTTGAAAAACCACTTTTCGCACTTGTGTTGGTGCAGGAAACCACTTTTGCACTTGTATTAGTGTGGAAAAAACACTTTTTGCACATGTGATAGTGTTGAAAAACCACTTTTTGCACTTGTGTTAGTGTTGAAAAACCACTTTTCGCAATTGTGTTGGTGCAGGAAACCACTTTTGCACTTGTATTAGTGTGGAAAAAACACTTTTTGCACTTGTGATAGTGTTGAAAAACCACTTTTCGCACTTGTGTTAGTGTCGAAAAAACCACTTTTCGCACTTGTGTTGGTGCAGGAAACCACTTTTGCACTTGTATTAGTGTGGAAAAACCACTTTTCGCACTTGTGTTAGTGTTGAAAAAACCACTTTTCGCATTTGTGTTGGTGCAGGAAACCACTTTTGCAATTGTATAGTGTTGAAAAACCACTTTTCGCACTTGTGTTAGTGTTGAAAAAACACTTTTCGCACTTGTGTTGGTGCAGGAAACCACTTTTGCACATGTATTAGTGTGAAAAACCACTTTTCGCACTTGTGTTAGTGTTGAAAACCACTTTTCCCACTTGTGTTGGTGCAGGAAAAACCACTTTTGCACTTGTATTAGTGGGGAAAAAACACTTTTTGCACTTGTGATAGTGTTGAAAAACCACTTTTCGCACTTGTGTTAGTGTGAAAAACCACTTTTCGCACTTGTGTTAGTGTTGAAAAACCACTTTTCGCACTTGTGTTGGTGCAGGAAACCACTTTTGCAACTTGTATTAGTGTGGAAAAACCACTTTTCGCACTTGTGTTAGTGTTTGAAAAAACACTTTTTGCACTTGTGATAGTGTTGAAAAACCATTTTCGCACTTGTGTTAGTGTTGAAAAAACCACTTTTCGCACTTGTGTTGGTGCAGGAAACCACTTTTGCACTTGTATTAGTGTGGAAAAACACTTTTTGCACTTGTGATAGT